>NC_092828.1:66118790-66283790 GCF_039878825.1 Excalfactoria chinensis | reverse complement strand
AATTAAACTTAATTTGTCTAATGCTGGTAGGAAAGACTGGATTTTTCCATATGCTCTAGTAAAGCTCCTGCCTTTTTGAAAGAAGACAGGACAATAACGTGAGCTAAGGAAGAAAATGTTGAAAAGAACAATGCCTTTATTCTTACTACTATGGCCGATAATTTTTTGTTTGTTTGTTGTTTTTATTGTGTACATTTTTATACTCTCCTTTTGACAATATAACTATTTGCTTTTCTTAACTTGTTAAATATATCTATTTTTACCAAAGGTATTTAATATTCTTTTTTATTACAATCTAGATCAACTATTTTTTAGTTTTATGAAACTTTAAAGATGGATTTGTACAGCTGGAGGAACATAGAAGAGATTACAATGGGATAGGAGCACTATATTTTTACTTTGTTGCTACATGGTGAAAAGGTTTTTTGTTTTTTGTTTTTGTTTGTTTGTTGTTTTTTTTTTTTAGACCTGCAAGCACAATAATAATAAAAAGCTCAAAGCTTTGCTAGCTCCATGATACTGAATATACAAAAGATGGACAGTACTAGAAGTGGTTTCAGAAGCTGATGTTAAAAATTCCATCTCGTCATTCTAACCTTTGTTCCAGTAGAAAAGAGATAAGCATAGATAGATGCATTGTGGCTTGTTTAAGTCTTTAGTTTCTTTAAAGTAGGATGATCTACAATGTAAGTTTGGTGGCTTAAAGCCTTCACGATGCATCATTGTCATGGAAAGGCGACCTTGTCAATGTTGAAGTGTATGGTTTTCCATTGCCATTTATCGCCATTTAAATCCCATTCACTCACGGGATTGTAACATTCTTCAGTACAGTTAGATCAACTATGGTTATGTTTCTTCTGTACTTTATATCTCTAACCAATACACTTATCCCACTCTATTCAAATTGAAAAGAAAACAGTAAAATATTTTGCTTGTAAAGTGCTTTAACATTATGCCTAGTTTATTTTTATTTTTTATTTTTTACTATTGGATTTGCAGATTGTAATGAATCACCAAATAAAGTAATAATGCTAATTTTGGGAGAAATGTTTGTATGACTGCATGTTTGCATCTGGTCAATACATCAAAACAGAAGAAAGCAGAAAGGATTATACTCTACTTATTCTGATAGTCATCAAAAAATGAAAGTCTCTTGTTACTGAGATTTCTGTTTGCTTAGTTGGTTCTGCTTAGCTGTAACTGAGGAGAAAAAAAAAAAGAAGAAATTTGATTGTATTCATATAAACATTCAAAACATTAAAAAATGAGTGGATTTTAAACCATCAAATTTAAATAACATCTGCTACTTTTTCTGTCATGAAAATGAGTTCTAGTGAGAATGTGGCCATTTTTCATATCAGTATAATTTTCTGCTATGTGTTCCAGTAATTTTTCAGGTGCAATCTGGTTTTCTCAGCTGATCTATTTTGCCCAACCCTCAGTCACTTACAGACCAAGACATATCTAGTGTAAAGGCAGAATACAATTATCCAGTCTGAATATTAACCCATTTCCAAATGCAGAACAGTGAACACACAAGAGACTTGGTTCACTTGAATTCTGAGTCCTATGAAGGTTTATGTTATTTTATTTTATTTTTATACTAATAATGTGATTTCTTTGTGATGTCAATAGCCTCTAAACGTGGAGATAAAAGCAGGAATCATAGATTCAGGTTCATCCAAAGAACTGAGAAATGTAATTCCATTCTGTAGGCCTGCAGTGCAGCATCTGAACTCGTTATCCCTGTGCTGTTTACAGCACCATTTCCAGCAATCTCTCACCCAATCCAAAACCACCATTGCTTCTGTTTGCTATTCCTATCTCTTATCACTGCTGAGCACATTCTATCCTCAGCTCCATGAAGCTGTGTCTTCTCACTTCATCTGCCTTGTCCTTGGTTTTTTACCTCCCATTGCTTCCCCAAGAACAGATAATGCACCCTGGTGGTTTGGCGGTGTGGGCCTGCATCTGGAAAAGCAGGAGTGGTAGGCAGGGAGTTGCTGACCAATGCTGAGCCTTGTTTTTATGGATTCTGCAACTATTTACATTCCTGGAACCATTCTGTCAGTTGTTGTTGGCATGGGGATGATGGGAAACAGCACCAAAACTTCAGTTACCAAGGGCATTAACTGTGGATCTGTTGCTTCTTAAAGTCTTCTAAGTTCCTTTGCTCTTTCTTTGCCTGGTTGCACAAGCTATCAATTTTTAAGCAAAAGAGAAGAGAAAAAAAAAATTTCCTCATACAACAGAGTGTGTGGAGGGAAAAGAGAGAAGCACAAACCTACCTTATTTAGCAAATACTGCATCAGCTAATGTATGCTGTTACTTTATTTCCTAATAGAGAACTCAGTTAAAGCACTTAGGTTTGCAATTCAGATGCTTACTGCTCAGATTATCTCATTTTGATTGCAGCAAACTCTGGAAATTAAAATTAGAAACATTTACTTTTACTTCTGAAGATGCTGTAGTAATGCTATGGCTCCCTCAGAAAATCCCATGCCTGAAGAGTGACAATTGCAAAAGTCACATTCAAACCACACTCTGATGCTAAGTAGTCCAACTTACTTTTCTGGTGCTGCTTGGGGTCAGTGTGATATTTAAATTAGTTTGATTAAGTTTGCTCTTCATTGTCATTGTTTTGCATGGGATGCTTCATCAGGCAACTTGTCTTTCAAACTCCTTTAATGCGCCTTTCAAACCCAGTGTCAGTGTTTTTGTTTGTTGGCTTGTCTGTCAAAATCAGAGGAACAACATGACTACTGTTTAAACATAAACTGGACAAA
Organism: Excalfactoria chinensis; assembly: GCF_039878825.1. Taxonomy (NCBI): domain Eukaryota; kingdom Metazoa; phylum Chordata; class Aves; order Galliformes; family Phasianidae; genus Excalfactoria; species Excalfactoria chinensis. The sequence goes on along the minus strand of NC_092828.1, from coordinate 66,281,004 downwards.
GCTGTTCAGAGAAGACATAGTTTGCCTATTGCTTCACTGAAACTCACCTAGACTGTTAAAAGAAAAATAAGTTTGCATCTAAGTCCCGTGAGAAAGATGACAGCTTCTTTGCAAGTGTGATTCAGAGCACGTAAGCTTCTCTGAATCATTCTCTGTGTCAGTCTTTATTGAGCTCGTCTGTCTTCATTAGTTAGAGTCAGAGTCTGTCCCTCTCACTTGAGGGATTACCAGATTTACAGGCGTGTTTTCTGCAAACAAACCAACCAAATAAAAACCCCTTCTCTTTCTCAAAGAAGGATCTGCAGTGCTTTTCCTACTTTCTGATTTGGCAAGCTTTTATATTATCTAGTGAACTAAAGACAGAATTAACAGTTCAACTCAAGAAAGCTACACTGCCTTCCTCTGAAGCTCTGATGACAGGTTCCACCCAGCTGGATTATGGCATCTCTCCCATTCAGACTGGAGTTTGAGAATGGCATCTTTTATAGTAAACTCTGCATTTATTTTGCTGTGCATTATTCTAGCAATATAACAAGGTTAGCAATACATTATGTTTCTCACATTGTCCTGGTATGGGACCTTTGGGCTTTGGGACTTCAGATAGCACCTACATTAAAATGGTTTATGAGTGGCCAGTGAAGGACATGATGCTTAGGGAATATCTTTTTGAAGAACAGCATCACAGTGATCATATTAGCATTTAGTGAACTTTCAATTGAAGGTACAGTTAACCATACGGCATTTTAAAGGCTTCATTTAGAAAGTAACCAGAAGAAAATAGTGTTCAAGCTTGATTTAATTCAAGTTTTTCCACAATTTCAGATGAGGAGAGAGGGCTTTTCCTCCACAACAATTTTTTTTTATTTTGTACCTTTGTGTCGTGTCATAAGTTGAGAATTTCTCTCAAAAATAATGAAATAAATGTGTATCTCAGGTGTTATAAGTTACAAATTATCCCTGTCTTCAGGCAGACTACGTATACGTTGTGACTGTATTCTTCAGTGGAGAAAAGCTGATGATCTACCTACCATATATCATCTTTGTGTGGTTCCTTAAGGATGTTAAACAGATTTTTGATATAGCTGTGCTGAGGGGGTGCTAGGCAGAAATTGGGTGGTCTAGGGGCTTCACATACTTGTGAAGTTATAGCAGACTTTACATTGCTGAAGGGCATACAGAATCCAAATGTACAAAATTACGCCTCTGTTCTTTAGAAGAGATATGTGGAAGGCCTTAAAAACAAGTCTGTTCTCCTGTAACCCACTCAGTCACTTCTCATGTCTGATGATGAAGATAAGTGTTGAAAGGCAAAGTATATCTGAGCTGAAAGAGCTTTTTCATCCAGAGACTTCAGCAACCAGAGCTCTGATTCATTCAGTAAGCCATAACAAGTCTCACACAATATTATGTTGTGTAGTTGAATCTCAGAGCTTAAGCACAAATATCTGATATAGGCAGAAACAACATGCATCAGGGGTGAAGGAAACCTGCAAGCTCTCTTAATTGTTCAACAAAATCACATCTTGTGAGGGAAGGGGATCTTGTGGGTGAGAGGGGGTCTTTTCTCAACTGTTTTATGGCATCATCACAGAATCATCATCATAGAATCACAAGGTTGGAAAGGACCTACAAGATCACCTAGTCCAACCATCTTCCCACAAGCCACTAAACCATCTCTCATAGCACCTCATCCAGACACCTCATGAACACTGCCAGGAACGGTGACTCCACCACCTCCCTGGGCAGCCATTCCAGTGCCTGACCACTCCCTGAGAGAAAAGGTTTTTCCCTATGTCTAATCTAAACCTCCTATGACATCTGACTCTTTGGGGAACAGTTTGTACATGCTGCTGAGGGATATAATCAGTGTATGGTCATTGGTCACAGGCCGGCTTCTATTTAAAAAAAAAGGTTCTGGGTTGTGGGCAATTAGGAGTCTGAGAATAAGAAATGAAGCAAAAGATTTGTGTTGCTGTGGAGCATGTGTTCATCTACTTCATCATTCTAGTCTCTGTTTGTGGTGTTGTTTTATGTTTATGAAAAAATATAAGTAAAGTACACTTTCCAAATTCCAGGAGTTAGCAATTTGGAACTTTGTCAGTTAGAGCTTGAATTACAGCTCTTGATAAAACTCATCAGCAGCTGTAAAACAGAGGACTGCAACATCTTCTGCATGAAGTGATCAGAGAAAGCCGAAATTCAGGGTATGCCCTGTCTAAGAGAGATGGTTATCATAAGTGTAGTGAGCCTGGTTTCCTTTGCCACACTTTGAAGTTAATGTGCTCAAAAGGGGAAGATTAGATAATTCACAACCAAGAGAGCAGGTGGATAGGAAAAAAAAATAAAAATGATTTACACAAGAAGCCAAGACACTTTAATACACCATGGAAGTATTCAAGAAAAGCAGTATCATGGATGCTACTTACTTGATAGAAGAAAAAATAAGTTATCCATTATTTTGCAAAGTGTTGTTAACACTTGCATATACTCTTTACTTGATAGGCTGAGAAAGCTGTCAAGCCTGGAAATAGGACAGCTCAGGGGAATCTCATCCATGCATACAAATACCTGAAGGGAGGGTGCAAAGAGGCCAGAGCTGGGCTCCTTTCAGTGATACCCAGTGCCAGGACAGATGGCAGTCGGAACAAACTGGAACGTGACTTTTCCTCTCAACACCAGGCAGCACTTCTGTGCCATGTAAGTGACAAAGCCCTAGTGTAGACTGCCTAAAAGAGGCTGTGGAGTCCCCTCCTTGGAGATCTCCCAAAGCCACACAGACTTGCCTGGGCAGATCTGGGTGGCCCTGCTGCAGACAGTGCTGGGCCTGATGGACCTGGTGGGCCTTGCCAGCCTCGGCCATGATGGGATTCTGTGTTTCTGTACTACGCTATTGGATTAGAGCCTAAACACACTTTTACATGAGGAGTTCTATCACACGTATAGAATCAATAAGCCTGTTCATGCCTAAATAAAGCAAATAAGAATCAATCCTCTGTTGCTCAGCACATAACTGCTCAATCCTGAGAACCACTGAACTGAGTAATGTTAATTCCATTATATTCATTAAAAAATAAAAAACAAAGCTAAGAAAGAGTGCACAGTCTCTCATCTAATTAGAAATTAATGGAAAAGACGGTTCAACAGTGGGATCCCTGCATTCACTCCAACTGTTTTGTTTATAGTGAATGGATTTTTATCCTTTTTGATGAAGGAAATAACGAAAGCTCTTGTTTCAGGGTCACACCTGGTCATGACCAAGTAAAGCCTAGTAAAACAGGATGATCATTCTAAGAGCTGGGTAAAGCTACAGGAGCTAAGTTACTGCCTTATTTTCTTGTCAAGTTAACATCTTCCTCAGTCTTCAGGATACATGCATTCCTATTTTTTTTTTCAGTCTTCTTATTAACTGCATAGTTATGTGCTTACTGCTCCCTATGAAACATATATTTTGTCATGCAAATGTATTTGCCATGTTTCATGTATTTTTCAAAAGTGATTACAGTACTGTATTTTCCACCAGTGTCTTAAATCTTATGAAAGCAATAGAAATTTTACCATGGTAAATATAGCAGATGACAGCAGTAGCCTATCTGTCCCTTTTGTCCCAGTGCTCTACAGAATTTAGTTGATGAACAGAGAATTCATTGTTGACTTTGTAGACAAGTAATATCTATTTTAAGGTCATGCTCAGTCTCTTCTACTAGTTTTATAGTTATTGATGATGTGCATGCTTCCAGGAGGGCTAGATTCTCACATTAAGGGAGATTTGATTGTGAAAACAATTCATTCAAATTAGGCCTTCTCTAGCCACTATGTGAAAGAAGATAATTCAGTCATCATTCTCTTTCTCCCTGCAAATTGTGGTCAGTCAAACATCCATATACAACAAGAACCTGGTAATTGTAAATGTACTTTTAACATCTGCAGTCTGAGTTGAGATTAATATATTACTTTGGGTAATTTAGAGAGCTTAATGTCAATTGAACAGATGAAAAAAAAAATAAATGTTATTCGTTGCGTAGACATTCAAAACTGCTAATACAGTCATCAGACTGAAGCCAGAGTTGCTGTATCTGTTAATTCTTATGTGCATGTTATGGTACTGAGAATGGCTACTTCACATTGAAACAATGGAAAGTTCTGAACACATTTCAGCAATCTCTTCTATTTCTTTTTCTAAAGATGTTAGCTCTGATTTGTAGTTTTTTATCTAATGCCTAGCTGTTTTTTCTTCTTCCTCTTTTAGGACAAAGTGCGCTAATAAATTAGGGCAATATTATGACTTATTTTATGTTAATCTACTCAAAGAATGATGTTTACTGCTTTTAAATTAATAAGCCTCAAGATCTGTCAGGTAAGGGCGAATGCAATAAACATTCCCAGCTCATTTTGCAGATGAGAACTTGTTCATTTCAATGCACAAGAGGTTGTAACACTCAGAAGGAAAATAACCACCCAGCAACACATTTTCTTTTCCATAGTCACTCATCTTTGATATATCAAGGACAGAAAGTGAAGTGAGTGAAATGTAATAACTGATGAATTACATCTAACATTCACTAAGAGCTGCTGAAATAGCTACAAAAATGGAAGCAGAACTGAAAAAATCAGCCGAGAATATCACTACAGAGATTAGCCAAAGGCTACCCAATTTGTATGCAAAGTTGTGCTACCGTAACCATGCTACTTTTAGGATTTGAGCTTGTTGATATTTGCAGTACTGCATTCTGCCTCATGGACGTATCAGTTCTATCACATAGCTTGAATGCCATTGGGTCCAGCTCAGCTCACATCCAACCTAATTGTGTGCCCCTCTACACTGCATTCCCATGGATCCTCAGACTGAAGATTAGCAGTTCCTCTCACACATCATGCAGGGGAGCCTTTGCTCCTAACTGCTGCAGTACTCAACTCATTATGAATCTCCTAAAAATACTTGGCTTGATGAGCAGATCTTTGCAGATTTCATCCTGATGTGACCATAGAGATCAGACATCATGTACTTATTAAAGCTGACATCTGAAGGTTTTTCTAAAAATAAGCTCCCACTTTGCAGAGGGGATTTCTCAGTCACCTTAATCCTTTGTGGTATTTTGGGGTACAAAGACACTCCAATGACTGGAAAGTTTCCAAAAGGATGTCTGGAAAATTGCAAAAAGGTCAAAAGATTCATGAATCTACCAGTCATTCAGGAGATTATCCTACCATGTTTTCTATCTAAGGGCTCAAGGAAGCAGACACCATAACACTCAACTTTCAGGCTCTTTGTCTCAGTATATTAAACCCATCCCTTGTACTTCAAATGTCCTCCTGTGAAATGAATCACTCACAGGATGAGCATGAAGGATTGTATCTGACTTGCCGGTACCAGAGGAAGCTCCTGCTGCTGCCAACATTGTGGCCTGAGCACTTAGTAAACAGAAAAACTGAGTTTAAATGTCTTCTCAAGGTGATGGTGTCCTAATCACATCTCCCCATTGGACAGGCTATGAGGATGAGAATATTCTCTACACTGCCTTCTAAAGCGACAACAGCACTAAGTAACAAATCCCAGTTTCACCGGATGAGAAGAAGGAAGCTCCGGCTCCCTCAGTCTAGTTCACATTTCTTAGTATGGACAAGGGAATACTAAACCCACATTCTTACTAGGACTGCATATTTCCTGCTACAAATTAGAGGAGAATGAATATCAAACTAGAATTTCCCAACTCCATTTTCTCTCTTCATTGCCCTAACAAGTAAATAATAATCCATTTCATTTCATCTTTCTTCTCCCTCCCCCCCCCCCTCCCCCATACTGCAGATGTAGACCAAGAATCCCCTAAAACCATCTGTGAGTTATGTCAGGGCCTGAACTGGTGATTGGCCCAGGAAGCACAGGTGCAAGCATTTCACCTGTGCTTCCCAAGTTGTCTGTGGGTCCGCCCCCTCACTGGGCTCATTTAGGGGCTAACCTCCAACAAGAAAACCTCTTCTGGATGAAGGTTGTTTCCTGAGGAGACGCATTCTATACCTAGGAATACCGTGACCAATCAGGTGATTCAACTTTTTCCTATATATGATTTTTGATGTTCTTAATGAAGTTTTGCTTGGTATCACAAGAAAAGTACCAGAAGCAATTTCACTGCTTCCAATGACTGACACTATCCTTCAAACTGGGCTCCTTGTGAGGGGTTTTCAGGAGAAGCATTTAGTCTCTTCTGTGAGACAGCAATATGCTTAGTCCAGAATGGTAACAGACAGAAGCTGTGCCCTAGGGCACCTGGAGTACCTGTAGAATTCATTAAAGGAAACTATTGTAAGTTTAAGTACTGCTAGTACCTAGTTTAAAGCTAGCTGTTATTGTTTACTTTAGTTGTAATGTTTCTCATTCATGAGTTTTGACATCAGATGAAGACAGAGCAAAGTGTGCTTGATTCATCATCCAGATAGATGAGTACTTAATTAGCTTAAATGTGTTTACAAAACTCAGAAAACAAATTTTTTTCTTAGATATGCTAACAGGCGTGTAAGAAAAATAGAGTTATTTTAACATCAGTGTTGCCTGCTCTCTAACTCCTGTCAGAAGGCTAAATCCATTTTGCCTTGTTTTTCTGGACAAGCTTTTATTAAATAATTAAGTTATTCAGTAAAGTTTGCCAAGAGCCATAGAAATATATACCTGGAAGAGGCTTCCTGCATCATCAGGACCTCCCTGATCTGACAGATATATTTTAGTATTAATTTTCTGGAACATAAACTACAGTGTTCCAGAGAAATCTTTTGTTTCTTTTATTAATGCTTTTCTGTCACTGCTTAAAATGTTAATTTTGGTTTTTAACCTTGTAAGAAGCTAGTCCTCTATGCCACTATTCAGATCTCCTAATATGCCTCATCCTAACAGACTCTGAGTTTCTTACTATTTTTTCCTTTATTATTTTTCTAAGCCTCACAGTTATTCTTCAGATATAATAAGTTATTCTGTCCTTTCCTAGTAATTTCCCCCAACTTCATCAGCAAGTTTTGCTAACATATAGCTGAAGGCATTAGGAAAATGAACATTTTCCTTAAGCAATCTCAGAAAACAACCTGACTGAAGCACATACCCATGAGACAGTGTAGGGCAAATAATTATCTTTTTCACTTTTCGTCACTTACCTGATTATGTTGTAGTTATGGGCTGGATGTGATCAGATTGGTTACAACTATATCTTGGAATTGTTAAATGAGCTATAGATAATTAACATCTCTACATTAACAGTTTTATGTTAAAATCATGCATAGCTGAACAAATACAGAAGGAAAAAAAAATTGTTGCTCCTAATGTTCTCACAATTTAATAGGGAGCAAAGCTGGATTTTCCAGAAGTCTGAAAAAGGAGTGTCATAACTACTGCTTGATACAGTCATTCTTAACAGGCCAAGCCAATAATGAACTCATCTTCCTAAGCATCAACTCGCTGCTTGTGTTCCACTGAAAAGGTGTTTAGGGGGAGTTGAAGGAACTGGGCAATTTTGAGTGAACAAATCTTATTTTATCCAGTATTTTGAGGAGAAATGCAAGTGTGAGTAGGGTACTTAACATTTGCTCAAGATATTGGTATTTTCTCACAAAAATGAAGAAATTTTCCTAACTTTTTAGTAAAGAAGTTTACCACTCTGTTACCACTGATTTACCACACTGGTAAATCAAGAAGGTAGGTATAGCTTTGTTTTCAGCTGTAGTAGTTCTGCATATGGGTCAGTTCCTCAGCAATTGATAGACTCACTAGGAGAAGGAAAAATGTGATGACTCCACCAACTCCCTCCATGAGCAACCATTCTGAAAGCCTGAACCTGCACGTGGCCTTCAAGTCAGGGAACCAAAAGCTGAGGGAGTCCAGCTGGCTCACCACACAGGGCGTTTCAAACACCACAAGCATAGTTTCCAATAGGGAACTTTCCTGGAATTTCTGGTTGTAGATCACTGTAAGGAAATCAAAGTCAAAAAACACTGCAAATTCCTAATCTGACTCACATTCTGAGTCAAATGAAGATATCAAAAGTAACTTGCAGTTAGAGAGAAAGTAATTTTTCACTGTTTTCTAATAAAAGATGACTCCAAAAAAAAAAAAAAAAAAAAAAATCCCCATAAAAATGCAACATGTAGACCTGGAGGTGGAAAATAAATGATGTTTCAGGCTTCATGGGAAGATCCATTTGACACTTTTGACCAGGCTAACTCTGGAAATGCTATTACCTCATGGGCATATACCATGTTACTGTTAGATCACCTACTACTTCTTAGAGTCCTAGCTCTCTTATTCTCTGGTTTTGTAGTCATGTAATATCAGTCCTGCTACCATTTTTGAGAGTTCTGCTCTTAAAGATGTTCAATGTAGTAAAATTTACCATCCGTGAAATGATTTTTCCTTCATTTGTGTTTTTTTTTTTTTTTTTTTCCCATACTTTCTGTGCACAGTATACTTCTTTAAGTTTATTTATCCAGAGATCTTTTGTTGAGGTCATGTATGAAACTGTTACTATAAATACTTTGTTTAAAATGTGCCTCTTTGTTTTGACTGAGCAAGGACTTATTTTTTCCTGCTGTGAATTGAAACTGGCCTTCCAGACCTATTTTCAAAACCTGGATTTCCACACCTGTTCTTGTCACACACCTTCACTCTCATATATCCCTTTTGATTTCATTCTCCCTAAGATGTATGGCCAAAACTAATATGGTGAAAATAAGATTAAGAAAAGGCAGAGAAGAGCAGCCTTTTGCTTTCTTCTAAGTATACGCAGAATGTTTCTATTCTCATTCAGTCTGAGATGCAAAGAAATGCAGGAAGAGGTGCAGAAAACCTGTAAATTTTTTTCTCTGGTGCTGCAGCCAGAAAAAAATCTAAGTCAGTAACTGGCTTTGCAGTTCTAAAATATAGTGTATTTACACTGGTAATTACATCACTTAAAATATGAACCCCAAATGGTAACAATACAAGAATAACTTTTAAAAACAAGACCTCTTAAATATGCTTTCCAAGTCTCTCTCTCTCTCTCTCTCTCTCTCTCTCGGTGAGTCCTTTAAAAATTTCAGACAAGAGATGGTAATTGGATTTCCAGACCTGTCTTTAATACTTGGGCTAGAAAGAGACATCCAGAGTGAAATGGTTTAACTTGCCAGAATGGAATCGTAACTAATACAACCTGGCCCAGCTTTTTGCTCCCTTTGGGGAAAAAGACCCTCTCACATTTAAAAGGAATCTGATATTTAGTCTTTAGAGGTGTATTAAGAGAAGTATTACCATTAATTGCATCTTGATCTACAACAATTATCTGCAGGCCTGTTCAGAATAAAATACTAAACAGAATGAGGAGAGAGACTGAGAATAAAATAAGTATTAAAGGCTTTTAAAAATGTGTAATTTTATTTGGTTGTTATTAATTCAACATCTTTCTAAGATAGGTCTTTTCCGAAAGAAAAGTAGCTCTGTAGCTCTGGTACTTCACACTTTAAAAAACCTGTGGCTGACTCAAAGTAGCAAAATCTGCCTTTTTCCATCATAGGTTTCCTAAGAATCATGAATTCATTTTGGACAGAAGTACTCTAAGACAACGCATCTATATTACAAGAAAAATCTTGATTTTGATGCATGTTTCTTTAGCATTTTGAAATTGGAAACACCTGGCAAATTTGAATTGCATATATAGTCACTGTTTTCTACGTGTAAAATATAAATGACTTGCTTATATGACCAATTTACAGTAAAAATATATGGGTTTCATTATAATGCACTGTTGAATGTCTGTACATTTTGTCCTACATTGAGAACAAAGCACTGTTTATGGTTGAGCTCATATTTCTAGCTCAGGAAGATTCTAGTAAATGAACTAAAGGGCAACACTCAGCAAGAATGGTTCTGACATGCTGAGGATTATGCAAAACTGGAAACCTGAATCAAAATCTGACAGTGAAGTGCTCTGTCAGTGGCTTCACATGCAATACTAATATGGCAATTTTCCCATTAGTTCTACCAATGGATCCCATCAAAACTTGGGTCAAGTGGTATTCCTGGATAAGGCAACACCAGTAGAGCACAAAAGAATAATATCTCCAAGTTTAGATTATTTGTAAGCGTGGTGATGCAGCTAAATTAGCTGGAAGATACAGATCAAAGGATAATCTAGTTATTTTTTCTCAGATTTGCCTGTAGTACCAGCCAGATTAACATAGAAAAATAGATGTGGGTTTTTTTTTTGTTTGTTTGTTTGTTTTTCTTAATTCTGATTATTCATGAGAATACATCTTCAAACTCAATGGGTCCAATTTTATGACTCTTTTAGATTATAGACAGACAAAATTGGGATTACAAATCTGTTTTTAGCATACTTTTTGTACCTTATTCTACTTCTGCACTTTGGATGAAAACATAATTTGTTATCCTGAAAAAAAAAAAAAAATCTAAAGGAATAGATACTGTAATCGTGGCAGATAAATGTGGTATAAATGCTGGAGAGAGGAGTAAAGGTTAATCCTACTGGTTTCCAGCCTGCATCAGTGTGCATGGTGTTTGACTTATGTAGGTAAACTTCAATACACTCAGTTATCTAACTTGTAAACTTTGAGCCTCCTTAGAGTTGCATAGAAAAACTTATCCTGGAAAGTAATACAACACAATCCTTTGTTTGAAGGTATTAATTGCACTGACCAATATCCAGGGGTATGACTTCTAATCTGCTATGCTCCAAATCAAGCATGACTACAGTTGGAGTACTGCACTCGCAACAATTTAGCATGTGTAATAACTTACTCCCTTTCCATCCATGGCTGTATACCCAACTATAGTGTTCTTAAATTCTGTCTGTATGTGTGCTAACTTTGCCAAAAGAATCAATAAGGAAGTCAGTGTGTATCCAGAGAAGCCATAAAATATAATTGCAGCTATGTGCTGACCCCTTGGATAAGAATGAGGTCATATGAAACACACTAATGGTATCAAAACGTAAAAAGACAGTACTAATAGATGTGATAGGCAGATTTTTTTTTTTATTATTATTTTTTTTTACCTTCTTGCCTCAAGATGGTAAAATGCCCAGAGAATGCATTTGCTTCTCTTTGGGACATGATGGAATTGTGCCTGAAAACCAATTGTACTGAGACACAGTGGCAGTCTTCATGTAATTTAGTGAACTTGAGCATAAATTTATAAGTGAGTTCCCAGGTGCCTTTCCTAATGTTTTCATGTAGCTGGATTTGTAATCTGTCTATTATTTTCTAGCTGTGTCTGGTTAAAAAGTTGCATTATATCAGGGAATAACTTAACCTATGCATGGGGAAAGCTTCTGGAGATGATTTCATCTGGGTGCCATGCATGGAGACAAACTGCCTACTGACCCTAAAGGTGTTGGGTTCAGATGTAAGTTTTGGTGTCCTGATTTTAGTTGCCCCAAGAGAGTTATTCCAGAAGTCAAGTAAAGGAATAATGGATATCCTTGTGATGCAACAGATAATCTTACATTGTTGTCTGAAGAAACCAAACTATTTTTCTCTCCAATACATTTGTTTTTTCTCCCTTTGTGATGCCCCTAAATAGTAAGAAAAAGGAGAAGGCTGTTATCAGTACAAAGTCTTTTATTTCTAATGCTAGGCCTGTGAGATGAAAATGCCTCAGTAGAAATAGGCTTGTTCTGCATACAGGGAGAAGGATACTGGCTCCTCAGCTTCTAATCCTGAATTTGTTGTACTGTATGTGAAGATATTTTATACAAGTTGCAGTGTTTTATCACACACTTCCAGCTTATGTAATTCAAATCCTCAGATTTTTGAGTCTGTAATAGAAAAATATAAGACTACAAAATATACATTTCCTGGTGAATCAAGAGTTATATGGGACATAGCTTATCTGGCTCTGGTACTAGCCTTGTTCAGTACATTGCTATTAAAAAGGAAGTCCCGGTCCTTCTCTTGCTCATAGCTCACTATTTCAAACCAGACTACTTTAGAGGATTAGGTGAACTTTTTTTTACTCTTTCACTCTTCTTGCATTCAGAAATGTTCCTTGAACTCCTCTTCCTGAGGAGGAGGTGTCTTGCTCCAATTAATAGGAGGGAGAAGAAGTTCTTTTAATATATGTATACCCGACAGTGAGATTAAGACACAGTGGGTCAAATGTTAGCCTGACCAGTTTATCACAAATCCCAGTTGCTTAGTGATATGGGGAAGGGAAAATAGGAGATAGAAAAAAAGATAGGAAATAAAAGCAGGGAGTCTTTGAAGAAACCAACAGAGAGAGTCACCACTGTGGGTCCAGCGAGGTTCGTATTATGTGCACTGATCTCAGGAACTTATCCAAACACCGCGGGGGATGGGAAGAGGCCAGGAAGCTTCACATCAAGTAGGGCCAGGGGACTGGGGGGAGCATTCTTCCTAAGAGGCTTTTTCCCCTCAGGGAATTCTTCCACTGAAATGTTTCTTTTCTTTGAGAGTTCTTCTCCAAAGTCCTTAGTTTAGTGAGGGCCCATTATCCCCCGTTTCTCAGTTTTTCTTCTTTTCTCTCAGTTAGTGTGACATACCTGCCCAACAGATAAGCCAGCAGGGAGTGGTGCCTTGGTTGCCATGCACAAACATTATCGCCTTTTGCAGTGATCAGCTCCTTCAAGCTGCACCCCCCAAGTTTCTGCTTATCTTTACAATCATAAGCAGAGGTACTGTGGCACGGTGACACCCATCACTCACCCCCATAGATAACTGTCACATAGATAGTTGTCAGTTAGAGTCTTATCACCAAAAAGGCCTCTCAAAGTGAACTTTGAGCCAGGAAAACAATAAAAATAAATAAATAAATAAAAGAAGAAGAGGGATTGAGAAAAACAGTCTTTCTCGGGTGGTCTGTGTGATAGCCACCTAAAACTGAACCATGGGAAGAAATGGCATTTAAAATTAAACTACCTATTTGTTTATAGAAAGCCTGACTGATTAAACGTCTCAGAACTGCCACAGCTCTTCCTTGTGCTGCTATAATGACTTTAGGAAAAACTGTTGTTATGTAATCTGTTTACCCTTATTTGTTCCCATTCTGCCTTGTCTGCCAAGAGAGCTTTCCCTGACCTCCGTCTGTCAGTGCTGGCCCTCCAATTTTATCTCTATTTATGTGTTTTGGAGACCTGCATTCCAAATATGATTGCAAAGTAGAATAGGAAAGAGCGTGAATGTGGGTGACAGAAATGGCAGCAGAGGAATCTTTGTTGTTCTTGGCCCCAGCCACTTCCAGGTTGAACAATAGCTTGTTTTCTTCCTTCGTTTCACAACCGGGGACTCTCAGAGCAGGAATTTTATTATACTTCAGATGGGTGGAAAAGCTATAATCAAATGCCTGTGGCAGGTAGACAGGAAGTCTGCAATAGGCTTTTAAAGCACGAGAAGCAAGAAAAGACCTTGAAGTTTAACGAAAAACAAAATTTATTCAAAATGCTTTTTAAGGAGCAGCACCTACTACAGCTCAACCAACCATCATCTGCTGATGGCTCTGCAGCCCTGGGGAGGAGAATGAAAAGTCAGAAGGAGAGATTAGCTAAATCTGTCATGCAAAATGCCAGCATGAAATGCTTTGTGTTTTCAAACCACAAAGTCAAAAATTTGTTAAAATGAAAATCCTACATATAATATAGCACCAGACTTGTCTCTCCCAATTGATTTCTTTTAAAGTGCTACAGACATATTTAACAGGTTGTACTTGACAGACTCAAATCAGAATAAGGCACTTTCAATGGAAATATAAAGTTTAGCTTTAGTTATGTTCACAAGCTGCTGGCAGGATATTGTCTCATTTATTATAATTTTATTAGCATAAATACAACCTAACGTCTTTTCAATAGTATAGGAGGTAGCAAATGGCAGTAATGAAAGAAACAACAAAAGCCACTTGGGAGCACACAGTTGAAAGCAAATGTTTCTGCATATGTTTATGTCTAAGCACAGAGCTAAGGTCATACCTAATATTGCTTTCTGTTGGCTGCCACAAAGCTAACCCTCCAGAGAAGGAAGGTGTGTGTCATCTCCCTCAGCTCTTTATGAAGGAAAGCTATTTGCTCATCTGCGATATTTTCAAAAACTTGATAAAATAATAAAAGACTGAAAACGATCCTTGGTGTTTATTAGGCTTCAAGTGCTGTAGGACAGTGCCTTTTCTGTTACGTTCTGTTATTTTCTTGTTACGCAGCACTGTGGAGGCTTCTTCCATGCCTGGAGGTCTTTAAGTCTCTGCTGAGTGAAAATAATGCTCTTTTAGACGTTCTGGGCTACAAACATTTTCAATGGCAATTTTTCTGCAACTTTTAATAAAAGGGACATTTCAGTTGTTCATGTTTACAGGCTTGAAAACTAAGAAGAATTTCAGAGTTCTTGAAATATGAACGACTAGTTTCCAATCACTTATTCAGGAATGTCTAAAACTAATTTAATGTTTTAAATGAAAGGTAATTCCTGTGTCTTATTCCCTATAGACCTCTTTATTGAACCTCATAACATTAGTCTCATATGACTTAGGTCTGATGGTCTGATACTATGGATGTGATTTATACTGTGTGCTCTAAAGTTCCAAAATAGATTACAGCCTGGCCAATTATAAATGTTGCTGTGTAAGTAAATGAGTGAGAGCGCCCTTACTGTGATGGGAGCCCATCTCTCACATCTAACCCTTTGCAACTCTTTGGATACTTACTTGTTAAGTTACATCTTCCCTTCAAATATGAATTACTTCCTATAAATAGATATGTGATCCAGCTCTGTTTGTTGTAAACACATAGTCCTCCAGTGCTAATGTCTATCTGAGCTCGTTCATGTAAATACCACCAAGGTCATCCCTGAGGATGGGCATATACTCACAGCAGTAAATGTAGAGTCAGTGTAGTCTCACAGAATACCTTCCCTCTCTTTTGTGTGTTAATTTTAAAACCCTGTTAAAAAACACAATTTATACTTCTAGTCACAAAAATACTTAAAAATCTAAATGATCACAATTGTAAATATAATATTCAATTTAGAAAAGGAATTCTTGAAAGATTTTATACTGCTGAGGATCTCTGAAACTTAAATCTATAAGAAGAATCTATAAATAAAGGTTCTGCAGTGCCATTTCTACTAATAGAAACATATTCAGCTGATATCTGAATCTCCCCTTGGGTTGAAAATCTAAGAGGTTGTTTCCAACAAGTTTTCCTGTCTGGTTGTTTGTTTTTATTACTCTTCAGGGATAAACCAATTCACTTTTAGTAACATTTACAGTTGTTTAGTCTGAGTTCTTGTGAAGTGATTCAGTCTTAAGGAAACTGACTAAAGCCAATGCTTTTTTGTTGTTCTTTCTTTTTCCACAAAGCTTCCGAAAAATCTTGTGGACCAGGAAATTTCTGAAGGGTTGGGTAAGTCAATTGCCTAAAGAGGAAACTGCTGCTGGCAGTTCTGGGCAGGCTAAGCAATTACATTTTCGAGTAATCCTTGTTGGTTTGGGGTTTTTTTCTTAGCTTTTATGATGACCTTTCATGAGGCTTTACGTGGTTGGTGTTTCTTCTGCAGGGGCAAAACATGGCTGGGTGATTTTTTTTTGCTTTTTGTTTTGTTTTGTTTTTTAATTCTTTCTTCTTTTACAACTTGAAAGTAAACAATAAAGACTTTTATAAGCATAGCGTTGTAGGAATTCAGTAGTAAAAGCAGGGAAGTGTAGAGTATTCATGCGCATGGTTATCAAGGGTACATGTGATTTTAGTTGGTAGTGATGTGAATTTGGCTAGTGTTTTTTGTTTTTCTCACGCCTTAGTCCTTTCACCATGTACTTTTGCAACTGATTTCTTTAAAATAATTACTAGTGATGTGATCTAAGTTAAAGATAGTCAGTAAAATATAGGGAAAACAGATTCTTCAGATTTTCCTGTCACCTGAAGCTGTTCTCCTGATTGTGTGAGCTTTTGAATAAAGAGAATAAGTAATGATACATGAAATTAGGTTTCATAATGGATATGCCCATCACTGTCATTTTTTCAAGGCCATTTTTACCTTACAAAACAGGGAAAGTGTGTAGCTAAATCATGTGGCGGTGAAAATGTTACAGACTAGAAAGCACTAGCATGAGATAGAATTTCCGTATGGAAAAGCTTTGTCACTTGTGGGGTCTTGCATCATTCATCACTTTTTTTTTCCTGTGGAAAACAAAAAGAAGTAAAAATTGTTGTTTTGAATAGGAAGAAGGGGTGAGCTTAATGCCTCAAATACATAGATTAATGCATAGAATACACAGAATTAAGCTAGCTGATGAAAAACAGATCTTGCAAGTGGGAAAATCTATCAGCCTGGATGACAGTCCAAGCAATAATGCTTTTTGCCTGAATATGACTTATTTCTCAATGGAACCTAGTTTCTCCTTGAATTCTATGCAAGACAGAAGTTAGACAGTTCAGTAACTTGAACTGGTAAACTCCCATTCTGTATGTCAATGACATAACTCATCACCATTGTGACAACTGCTGGAAAAGATCTTTCTCAGCCTGCAGCCCTGTAGTTAGATATTTCAGGAAGTATTTCTAGAACATACTTTTGTCAAAACTTTTTCTCATTCTTTTACTGGGAAAAGTATCTATTTTTTTATTGCTCAGGGTTTATCTAAATAGTGATTGATACCCGAGGGGGAAAAAAGACTGATTTTTTTTTTTTTTTCATGCTGATGTTTCTGTCACTTTTTTATTGTTATAATCCTTTGAAACTCAACTGAAAACCAGGATCTTTGTCAAACATGCTGTCACATTTCTAAGTCACCAGTAAGCGTTGCAGCAGAGTCCCTTGTGCAGCCCCCTCTTCAAATAATTAAAATAAGGTTGTGTTTGCTGCCAAAATGTCAGAACCTGGTCTTCTGGTACCAGGCAGATTAGAATGAAGCCCTTCCCTGGGCAGTGCCAGGGGCATGTGGCGGTGCTGGGTACTGGCATTGAGTGGGGCCAAGTGGAGGTTAGGGCAGGCACAGCTTTGAGCCTGTAACCAGATGGGTGTCTGTGCACATAGGAAGGACTCAAGCTGCAGAAAGTGGTGAAGAAAAGGTCATTTCCTCTGTGTCTGCTATTTCTGACTGCTCCACCAATGATTACAACCTCCATGGAAACCAACAGCAGTTCCCTGTGAGCTCAGGAGCAGGGAACTGTGCAACAAGGGAATACTTCAGGGGCTAATTGTTATCTTACTTTGTTTAGCCCTGTTTGGAAAAAAAAAGAAGAAAAAAAATAAGAAAGAAAAAAAAAAGGAAAAAAAAAAAAGAAAAAAAAAGGTTCCTTAGCATATTGTGCTTTGTGACCACTTTAATGGATAAATGCAGAACAATACAGAGAGAATCTGCTATGAGAGATAGGGGTCTTAAGGGTAGTAAAATGTATTTCTCTCTGCTGAGTGGAAGGATTACAGGATTAATCAGTCCCTGCCAGCCTGGGAGGCCTCCTTCTCTCTTTCTCCCATCTCCTACACCAGTTTTCACCTTAAATGCAATTTCTATTATATCCTCTTTCATGTAAGCAGTCATTTCTTTAAAATCTTAATCTTTTCCTATTTGTAAGCTGCACATTATGCAGGAGACAGTCAAAAGTGATCTTTGTGTCTGCATATATTGGAAAGGGTTAACAATATGGAGTGCATAAATGCCATAATTTTCCTGTGAGATGTTAAGATTTTTTATGACAGCCATCATTTTTCAATGAAGAATGCAAAGGATGGAGGAGAGTTAATGAAACTATACTTTATCACTCTATTGCTAACAATTTAATCTTATTGAGTAAATTTCATAAAGGGAGAAAACCTACTATCAGGCTTTCTAGATGCAATATGGGAGAACTAAACGTTTGCAAAAGATGAGAAGCAATTTTGGCAGTAAATAAAGGAGGAAAGAAATTTCACTAGGCCTTTTTGCAGTTTTTGGAGGTAGCTGGAGTGAGGTGACTGTCAATGTGTTCTCAATCAAAGTTTATATATATATATATTCCTGTCATTTGTATGTGTAAAGAGTTGCATAGAAAACTGCCACTATTTGAAAATTAAACATATTGTCATTCTTGCTTTTAAAGCTGTCTGCTGTAGAAGACATTGTCATAATCCACCTGTAAGTCAAAATCAGGGATTGTGTTATATCTTCAGATATATAAAGATGCCAGAGACTGTGAAAATGTCTTTACTTTGCCAAAGCAAATAAATGAAGGGAAATCCCTGAGGGTAAGGGGTGAACAGAACAGATGTGATAGCTTTACTTCACATTCCCTGCCGCCTATATAGGTGCCACGTAAGACGTATAGTTTGAATGTTGTTATACTTAGTCAATAGTTAGTAACAGAGAAGTCTCTTCTAATATGTGGGCAGCTGAATTTAAGTCATATCAAGCCTAAGGCTGCTGTAAATTATTCAAGATGCCGAACTCAGGATAATTTATAAAGTTCCTTTTGAGCTATGGCATATAGATCAAGTGTAACATCACTTGAAAAGAGGACTGCAACTTTCATCCCTGTAATCTTGCTATTCTACCCTTTTCACCCTAATGAAGTGAGATTTTTTTTTCTACTACAAAATACAAAAGAAAATGAAAGAAAGAAAAAAGAAATTGACAACTGGCTGATTTCCAGTTTACATGGGTATAACTGAAGACAGAATCTGACCAGTATTTAGCTTTATTTAGAAACATAGGCCCTTGTCCAGATCCCATTAAGACTGATGAAAAATGCACTTAATTGATTTCACTGACAGTGGATTGAGCCCATTAAGAAAAATGAATTTGGTGTTAGGGTAGTAACAGTTTCTGTATAAACTGGAAAGGATAAAATCTTACAGAGCAGAAATACAGACTCTCACAACTTTAATATGAATTCCAAACAAACAAATCCGTTGAAAATTAATTCAAAATGGAGGTAGTGTCTGTGCATGTTTATGTTTTTCTTACTGACTAACACTGCTGGAAAAGCATAATGTGTCTCTTAGTTATCCATCAAGAGAAAAATAAAAGTGTTCACAAAGACTGGGATTACATTGCCAACATATCAGTCACAGTAGCTGCACTAACTTGGAAGAGAAAACAATTAGCTGTGGTCAACTTCTAACAGATTAGTCCTATCCCACAGTCTAGGGAGAAACAGATAAAGAACTGTTATTTTCTTCTACTGAAACTAAGTGGCTTACATGAAGTTAACTCAAGTTGACTATTGACCTGGGGAAGAATGGCTGCACATTTGTGAGTTACTGCACCTGAGGTGTTGAATTTGCCTTGCACTCACCATTAGAGTCTTGCAGGATGACCACTGTGTACAGCTTATGTGCTGGGAAATTGTTTCTCCTCAGATGGAACCAAAACTGAAGTCATTCATTGGTGTGCCACTGACTTATCCCACTTACAAGATGAGATGCTGTTACCTCTTCATGCACATATACTGCATGCCTATGGTCACATATTAGCACAAACATAATTTTTTGGCTGGGACACTAATGTGCATGTATAGTCCTAGAACTGTATCTAATTAGAACACATTAATGGCATGCTTCTTTCTTTGTGCTCTGCTTCAGTCAATAATGTAAGTGCAACTGTGTCCCTTAAGATCAGATCTCCAGCCAGTGAAGAATATATCTAAAGAATGGTTCCAGTTTGAATCAATTTTCCAGAGCTAGGAATCATCCTTTACTAGAAATCATCAACAAACAAACAGAGCTGGCTGGATCTTCTTCCCTGTGATTGTCATGTAGTCCAAGCAGATCAAAGTACAGGTCAGCTTGGTTGTTGTGTCAACCAAAGCAGCTTATATTGGAATTGAATCATTAGTACATTATCAGTGGCAAGCTGTAAGCAAAAAAATACATTTTTTAAAACAAAGATCTTTTATATGTGGCCTAATTTCTAGCTAATCTAATGAGAGATTATGCCTACACTTTGTTACAGTTCTATGTCTACATTTGTTTATTTACCACTGCTTTAATAACAAAACTGCTGCTCTGAACATGTGCTGTAAATAGCTGGCTGGCAACAAAGCTGTTTGGACACTTGTTCAGCAAGTGTTGATGTATGTCAATGGATGCCATTTTTTTCCATATGGAGGAACTCAAGGATACACCTTTGCTCCATACGCATTTCCATGTCAGATGCCATTTTGCCAGACTGCTTCTCTGCTGCCATCTGTCACACGGTAATGAAATGTAATGGCAAATTGGTGGGAAGGTTCAACCCCAACTACCATCCTACCACCATCTGCCTTTGACATCTATCATCATAATAAAATAGGAGTCATCCCTTTCACCGCTGTGTACCTACACCCAAAAGATGAGGTGCTAAGAAGTACACAGTGTGAGCTTGTAAAAACACACCAAATCAAACCTTTTTTGACAAAGCAGCCCATCTACTCTGCAAGTGAATAAAGTAGGTGTGAAAAAAAGGTGTGACTTTAGCAAGGCTAGACTTTGTTAGCTATCTACGCATAAACAAATAAGGAATTGTGGTATAGTTTAAACCTGGTTAGTGCTGATTTAGCTTTCTTATCATTGGCTTTTAGCTTAGTATAATTATAGCTGCAATTTGTTCCTTCTCCCTTAGGCCATATTCCTGACACTAGGTGCCCTTCAAAATCTATTCGCTACTCAGGTAGGAGGAAAGGTCCCTAAGTTGGAGGGTCAGCTTGACTATCTGACCCAAAAGTTGGTACTCATCTCCTTTATGCCATTTGCCAAAAAACTATCATTCTCCAGAGCTCCTTGATTCAAACCAAGCCTCTGCTGATGAGCCCACCCAGGTCATTTGGAATCATATCCCAGTGTGAGAGGCCTGATGTGTCCTACATGTTCTGTGTTAGTGTCTGCACCTCACTGTCAGTGGGGAGAGGGAGAACAGGCTGACAGGGTTGTTCAGATTAGATTTGAATGGGTACAGAGAGTCTGGGCTGGAAACTCCTTAATAAGCATTCAGTGAGGAATATTGGTCTGACACTGTTGAAACTAGAGCCTAAATGAGGACGGTTTGTGCAGTAGACAAGGTCCAAACAATCTGGTCTCAGATGGAGCAAGGCATAATGCAAGAGGAGATGTGCCTGAGATGTGGAGGTGTAGAAATAGCTGCAGAAGGCATTTGTGTAAAGTACATTTCCTTGTCCTGATCATACTCAGTTATACATGTCTGCCTGTGGTCCTTGCTGCTGATAGTACTGTACTATGGGCTTCAGTGATCTGAAGTTTTATGGCTTCTTTTACACGCACGTTTGACAATCTTCATCAAATATTTAATTACTGTGTCAATGATTTACCAAGTTGGTTTGGCCCATTTCTGTGACTAATGGAGTGGGACCCAAGGACGCAAACCTGGGAAAAAGGGAAATGGGGAAAGGGTAGGGAGGTGGTCCTAAAAAAACAAAACAGTGGCAATGATTTAATGAGGAAAACTGATTTACTAAATATTATAGAAGAATGCAAGATAACACAATATAATACAATATAATTGAACTGAAGATGGTAAATGAAATAAAATGAGAGAGGGAGTGCCCAAAAACTGAAGGCCTTACGCTAATGCTGAAGGTGAGACAGCTGGGGAGCGCACATGCCACAGAGACAAACAGAAAGGGAAAAAGAGGGACTTCTCGTGACATGTGAACAGTGTTATCTTTCCCTCTGAATGGCAAACTGATACGCAAAATGCTCTGGGGTACTTCAACAATCAGTTTGCTTCCAGCCTAAAAAAGTTCTTTCTAGCAACACTGATGTCAGATCCATTATCATGTACAAGTCTCCTAGCTCAAGACAAGAAGGGCAATGTTTTAGAGGAGAAAATCACAATAGAATGTAGCAAAAGGTTAGTACATTCTTTAACACTGAGTGACCACAAATACTAAAACTTCTGTTATCTCTGTTTATGGTTAGCCATACAAATAGAAGTACAAGAGCTTTCGCCACAGCTCCTTGAACTTTATTTTTAATGGGAATTAATTTTGCTGTGAGGTGTATCATTTACAGTGCATATTTGGGATGTAATGTATAAAATATTTGCTTCTATATTAAGCTGTCATTGGAGGATGAGTGGATTTCTCCAGAGATTTCTGGGTAAGATATTTTTAGTAGTATCCATTTCGGAAATTACTAATCATTGGTAGAACAATGTAGAGTAATAAAATGCAGTGTAATAGCTAGGTACCAATATTCATAATCAGCGCTCTGAAGTTTGTTTTTCAAACTAAGATGACATGACCTTTCTTGTGTATTTAATTATATTCAGATCACTCAGAAGCACGCTCGGTCTAGAGGTTTAATGTAATGGTGATTTCTCCAACCCCTGATTTTCTCCAACTTTCTATCTTCTTGAAAGATATCTCTTTAAATATTGTGTCACATACCTGCATTGGTGCCTCAGCCAGCTGTTCTTGAGAAATGTATTCAGGACACCTCCTGATGGATGAATAGCAGAGCCTCTACATATCATAGTCTTAGCTTTGCTACTTGTCCAGAGACCTGGCAATCTGGTATCATCAGCTCTCTGAGTTTTCTGGAAACAAATAAAGGGAAAAAAAAAAACCACACAGATATTTAATTTCAGAGTACATTTAACAGCATCTTTGAAGATTTACTAAGGGAGGTCCTTTAATCAATATGAATCCTTCACACTGGTGTTAAGTGTGAAAGCACAGACATTCACTTATAAACTGTGTTTATTATCATGTGTACCTTCCATGAATTCCTAAATCTGGATGAGGAAACATATCCTAAGTTATGCCTGACTATAACACAGATGTTGAGAATTCCAGTTTTTTAGACAAAGAATCAAACTATGCCCTTTATACTGAGATTCTGCTGAAACAGCTATCTGAATGGAAACAAAAAATATCCATTTGCTTTAGGTAGCAGATACATGATGAATTTGGGGGGCTTAAGTCTAGTTTGGAATTGAAGCCTCAGCTAGAAATCGTTCCTTGTAAGACAGTGACAGTGTGCTAGAAGTGTTACAGAGACTGCAACTGAGCATCTCATGGATTGTAAGAAATTTGCCCTGAGGCCATTGGCACCATATGTTTAGCAGGTAGCTGACAGCTGTTCAGACTGAGTGCAAATCAAGAAGAATTTAAGTTTAGAGTAATATGGTAAAGCACATCAGGAGTGTGATTTAGGCAGTATGCATGCACTGTGGTTGGTGAAAAGCAAATTTACATGTTACACTGTAGGATGCTCAGTTCCATCCTCGGGAACATCTTCCCAACATAGTCAGCCAGGAGGAATCCTAAATCACACTTCAAACTCCTGCTAGCTGTAATTGCCTGAACTTGCATTCTCGGGTGTATGCCTCTTCTTTCTTTTGATATAATATGCAGAGAAAATAATGATGGATACTTAATCCTGTGTAGCACAATGTATGCAGTAAGTGCCCATAGAAAGTGTTTGTGTTGCAGAAAATACATAGCAGTGTTGAATGACATTTCAATAATACCTGTCTTCCTGTTCAAGATTCTTTTCAATTCTTCCACTGACTTGTGCACACATAGGTGCAGTACAGTTATTCATGCAGTTCATGCCTGTAGCATGTTGATAACAATTATTATTCATGCATTAACTCCTCACAAGTCATTTACGTCTACCATTTGTGCATGAACAAACACTCATTCTAAGTACTTTAAAGCTGACAGACTAATCCTTCTTCCCGCTGACTTGCATCTCAATTATTAAATGACCGTATAATCCATGAAAGAAGTTGGCATAAAGCGTGTTCAGCCAATTAATTACACAGCTAAACAGTTTTACTGAAAAACGCGAATGTGGTTGCATACAAACAGGTATTTTTATTTATTATTTATTAAAACTTTTGCCCAAGACCGGTGTGACAATCTTTCTGGATTTTCCAAAAGACTATCTTGAATGCAGAAAATGAGCCTTAATAGCTCTAAAGAGAGACTTTGCTGGTCTTTCAGTGAGTAGATGATTGTGTGAAAAGCTTTTGTTTTAAGGCACTGTGTGGTGAGAGAGACAAAGGCTCCCTTGCTGGTGCAGGACGAAGACGTTTATTGTAGGTGTTTACAACCTTTTATACCCAAGCAACAACCCCTTGGTCACGTGTAGGAGCCAGTCACCTTGTGCCTGTTTGCATCTGGTGCAAGTAGCTACCAAGCTTGTTTGGTCATCTGCCAGGTCTTTTGTTCATGATGTCTTTCTTTTTCCCACAGTACTATGGGTGCTATAAGGCATAAAAGGTTAAAGTTACTTCAGTGCCACTAGTATAGTTCCAACGCAAAGAGAGGTGTTTTTTGACAGTTAATAAATTTCTCATGCTGATGAAGCTGAGATTTAGAAACGTGCAGAACTTCCCATAGCAATATAATTAGTACTAGTTCCTAGATTTATTTGCACAATTGGAACTATGAAATTAATCTCTTTGGAGATGGCTTATTACACTGAAATCTATATATTTATTTTTTTCTAACCCACTGCTATGAGTAATGAAAATCTTATTAGCTCCAGTGATTAAATTTTAATGTCTTAGGTGACTATACTACAAAACCCTGGAATCAACAGCTACTAACTACTCACATCTTCCAGTTTCAATTGTCCATGTGACCCATGGACACTCGTAGGCTAATTTACTTCTGCTTTTGTTGTTGAGCAGTCCTTCCAGTGATTACAGGACATGTACTCTGTTCTTTCATTGGTGATTTTTTTTCCTCAGCATTGGGGTCGCTCTGCTACAGTACATTCATTTTTATCAATAACAGAGCAGAGGAGTTTGGGTAACACACACAGTTAAACAGTGCTTGGCATGTGGTGATCTGTCAGCAAAGGCATAGCTAGCTACCTTGGAAATTCAAGTAATAAAATGAATATGCCTGCAAGGAACATGTGTTTTGGGCATCTTATTTGACCCAATTTTCTAGATACTCACAATAGCGATAAGACATGTGGTCGCTTCCTGTAAAAAACAAGCATTAGTACGATTATGTCTATTGTAATCAATATGTAATCAATTTTAAGAGTGCACACACAGCTCTCCCTAAAATGAGAACTCCTCATTTTAGAGCACCAAAGCATAGCAGTTTGAATTTGCCAGCATTCAGATCCACCCTGTAAGAATTATCTGTCATGCTCACTGTCTGTAACAAAGAGAGATGAGGAACTGGAACATGAAGGAGGACAGATTATATCATCCTTCGTCTGCTTATTTGTCTGTTATTTTGTTCAAAGTTGGGATTGCTGCTTAAAGTGTCTGTTTTTCAAAATGGAATTAAAATCACCAGTATTTTCAGATATCACATATCTTTTGCAGTCCTGGTCACTGATACCGAATTCCTATTTTGCCTGTATTTCTTAGATCTTACTAGGCCATAAAGATATGTACTTTTTAATGTAAAAGACATATACATATTTATATAAAAAGAAAGCAGAAGAGATCCCAGCAGCCTTCAGTATTCTGTGATGCTGAAGAAGTGATATTGAAATAAAAACACTCACAACTGCAAAGGTTGCAGAACATGAAGTGCTTCATAAAACTATATTTTCTAATTGTGCAAACTGTAAGGGAAACTGTTGATCACAGCCTGAACCTCTGATTAACCATCTGAGGCAAGCAATGAGTCAGCTGCAGGAGCACAGGTGAAGGTAATTCAGCTGTGCTCCCAGAAGGGGTGAAGCTTGACTCCACCTCTCCCAGATCCCATTTAAGGGCTGACCACCACTAAGGTAGCATCTCTTTTTGAAGATTGGTCCTTTGTGGAGTTCTTGTGGTGAGCTTTGACATTGGCAAGCCCCTATCTTGAAGGCCTCAGAGTTGGTGAGTCCTTTTCCTTAGTCACCCTCTGGCTCTTTATTTCCAACTATATATGTACTGTTCCAACTATACAATGAACCAAGACAACTTTTGTGTTCACCAAAGCTAATGAAACCTGATTTACTATCCATATGGGTCTTGTGGCTGACTGGTTTTTTTTAAGTGAATTAATCTGAAAGCTACAATATGGGTTCTTCTGTTGGTAGGAATTTAAAAACACAGTTTTAGTTTCCTGAAAAAAGGCTTGATAAATGCTTTAATAACATTTTGTTTGTTACTTGGTGTTAAAAGCTCTGTTTTTTAGTCATGATTTCTCCTCTAGTAAAGCAGATACTTTATGAATTAGGCATGTTTGTGTTTAAAGAGATTACACTACCTTTCTCCCAGGAGATTTTATGGTGTCTAGCAATTGCTAGTGCCAGTCTGCTTTCTTCCTCCTTATTTCCTTCAGTAGAGACATTAGGTGAATCTCTCTTTTCAGATTTAGAAATCATTCAGGATTTAGTACCTCTGAGTTCTTTTCTATGGTGTTTTGTTTTTTTTTTTTTTTATCTAAATATGTGATACCGATCAGTTGAACAAAATCTAAAGTTTGCAACAAACCATTTGAAACACTTGTGCATAGAGAATATGACAATACAAAACTCATTATCTTAATAAAGTAGCCTGAAAGAACAAAGAAATTCTTATACAGCCATGGCATTATTTTTTAGCATTGAAATAACAGACAACTGGATTTCTAGATCTCTGAGTTCCACTACTGCAAAATAAAGGCTTCCTAATAGCCTTGGGCTGGTCAATAGGGAAGATATTGCTATATTTTACCTATGGCTTAGAACTGTTTTCTAGAGGTAAGGATAATGTGTAAGATCAGGAATGTCTGGAAATCACTTCTGAATTTGAGAAATAAGCACAGTCAGATTTTCCCAACAGCAAATGCAGCAGCAGTTGTACACAGAGGAAAGATTCCTAGGTCCACTCCTCTATTTTAATAATGCAACAAATGCGGAGAGAGGGCTGGCTTTGCCCTTATACATTCATTTAATAGTAGAACTTTTATTTACTAATGTCATTTATCTTTAATAAGATTTCTGCTGGCATTGCAGTGCAACACCAGAATGAAACATGGGCTGTCCTTCAGAATCTTGTGAGTGAGAGCGCCAGCTTCTTCTGGCAGCTCTGAGTGAGGCAGTAGAGTGGGCAGAACTGACACCTATTTCATTTAGGTGCATTTAAAAACAATGAGTTATTGAAATATCTCTTGCAATATTTGCTGTTATTTGTGAGGTGTGGGACACAAGGATATTGCGTACATAGATAACTTAACAAAGCATTCATATATCCCAGTTTTATTAGCCACAGGAAGACATCAGTCATATACTCTTATTTTCTACAACTCCAGGGGGTGGATGGCATTAATTTCTATGTTATCCTTTGTCCTGGTGAGTTATCACTCACCCTTAGTTATGTACCTATGGCTGCAGAAGGACACGCTTGCAAACACCAGAGGGTTTGCAGTAAGCCCAATGAAGGTAGTTTCACACTCTGTGTGCAGAATGAGCTGCAAAGCTCAGTGCTGCAAGATGCACGGTGCAGAGAGCCTGCCCTGCTGCAGTAGTGCTCAGAGTGATTTGTTGCTCTGCCACTGCTACTACCGCATGCTGGAGGTGCTTATGCTTCTCTTCCATAGTAATGCTTTCTTAATGCAAACCACATTCATCCTCATGTCTGAAGCAGATCTCTTTCTTATTTTTTATGTCCCTATCTCCAGTAACATAATTAAAATGCAGAAAAATGGAAACAGTAATCTGTAGGTACCCAGTCCCAAACGTGCTTAATGCCAGTCATAGAGCAGCTGTAACACCTTGGTTTCTATTCCTGAGATAAACTTCAGAAGGGCTTTTAAAAATAAGCTTCCTCTACCTTTTATTTCTGCTTGCGGAGAGTGTTGTAAGAAGCCTCTGGGTTTTGCTGTTTCGGGAAACAACTTTGCTTTGTTTAATTTTGCAAGTTCCTGTGTTTGAGCTCAAAAACTACATCTTGAGAGACCTGTGACCTTCAGGTGACCTGACTATGACAGCGTTTTCCCATCTGCATGCACATATGTTGATACACACACGTACACACATCTGTGGCACTATAAGTATACTTTACAGCAGCCAATTCAGACGCCCATGGAATTATCATCTGAGTATTAACTTGAGTCAGCAGTGTGCCTGGGTGGTCCCACCTTGAGCACTGTGTATAGGTTTGGTTGCTGCAACATAAGAAGAACTTAAAGTATTGCAGAGCATCCAAAGGAGGGCAATAAAGATGGTGAAGGGTCTGGAAGGCAAGGTGTATGAGGAGTGGCCAAGGTCCCATTGGTTTGTTCAGCCCAGAGAAGAGAGGACTGAGGGGAGGACTCATGGTGGATGCAGCTCCAAGCTCTGCTCTCTGTGACAGTGGCAGGGCCTGAGGGAATGGCATGGAGCTGCATCAAGGGATGGTTAGGAGTGGTTAGGAAAAGGCTCTTTGGCGGAGAGCAGTGGGTACAGCCACAAGCTGCTGGAGTTCAAGGTGACTGCTCTCAGACACAGGGTTTGGATTTTGGGTTGTCTCTGTGGGTCCCCTCCCACTCAGGATGTTCTGTGATTCTGTGACTCTATGGAAAAGTGAAGCTGAAGGAGCCCAACATGTGGGTATTACCAAACCTACACACTGCTCAGCGCCTGGCATGGCACACAGATCAGGTCATTTGCCCACTTATTTCTATTTGCAAGACTTGTGATTGCTTCCACTTCTTGTTATTATGCTCCAAAGTGAAGTGAGGCTTCAGAGAAGTATGGCATGGATCACAGAACATTACAGAAAGCATGTGCTGAGGTATTTATCAATCACTGCACCTGTTTTGAAAAATAGGAAATGCTTTTGTACATCTTCAGGTTGTGCTGTTCTTTCATTATAGCATGGATAGCAGCTCTGGCTGCATATAGTGGCAGTGTCGGACCTGGGAACAGACAGTTTTATGTGGCTTGGTTGCTAAAAGGAATGTGAGACAGATGGAGATTATGCCTTTGAACTACAGTGTGGGGTGGACATTTGATGACCTAGGGCTACTTAACTGTGCAGCAATCTCTGCCTGCTTGAAAATTTAGGCCAAACGGCTATCTGTAATACAAGCATGAAGCATAAGCACAGCTCCTGCTTCACAGAACACAAAGTCAGCAAGGATGAACATGGGCAGACAGTCATAAGAAAAAACGGAATGTTTTTAAGCTAAAAGAGGGGAGATTCAGATTAGATTTTAGAAGGAAAGCTTTCATGCAGAGGTGAGGCCCTGGTACAGCTGCCCAGAGAAGTGTTGCTTCCCTGGAGGCACCCAAGGTCAGGCTGGATAGAACCCTGGGCAGCTGAGCTGGTGGAGAGCAGCCCTGCCCGCAGCAGGGGTTGGGACTGGGTGGGCTTTGAGATCCCTTCCAACCCAAGCTGTTCTGTGATTCCATGCCCCTCTACATCATCACCGTCCTGCTGCCGCCCATCCTGAGCAGTAGCAGAACAAGACTATCTACTATTGATAGCACACCACCCTTTCCCCTCCCTCCCGAGCCCGGCCGCTCAGTGCCCATGTGCGGGCGGCGAGACATGCTCACTGCGAGGCCGCCGCGCCGTGGCTCCGCACATGCTCACTGGCCGCGGAGCATCGCCGGAGGTAGGGCTCGCTGGCCGGAGCCACTCTTCCGCTCCGCGCCGCGCCATGCCTCGCCGCCGGCTCTCCGACTGCTGCCGGCCCTGAGAGCGGAGTACCGGCGGCGGCTCGGCTCCGCTCGGCTCCGGCCCGGACGCGATCGTGCGTGGCGGTGAGCGCGGGGCTGCGGCCGCGTGGGCCCCGCCGGTGGAGGCTCCTCGGGTGGGGCGGGCGCGGCGGCCCTGTCAGCACCTCGGCCAGCGCTCGGCGGCGGCGGGGCCGGGCGGGTAGCTGGGGGTAGGGGCTGCCCGAGGCGGGCACCGGGCTCGGTTGTGTGCGGCGGAGCCCCTCCGTCGGTGCTCCGGGTGGGCTTGGGGCTTTACGAGGGGATAGAAATGACCCTCCGGAAGGTGCGGGAGAGGCAGTCTTACAGGTAATTGAATAAGTGGGAAGTGCAGCTGGTGCTGGAGAATCCGTGAGGTCTCCGCCGGCCTAAGGAGAGGTGGAGTGGGAAGCAGCTGTAGAATGGAAAATATAACACAGCCAGGGTACCGTGTGGCTGCGGCCCTGGGCAGGTGGGCCTGACCGGCCCCACGCGGGCCGAGCTTCCGGCCTGGGGCCAGGTGCGTCCCAGGCGAATCGAAAGGGGTGGGATAACGCGGAACCCTCCGCATTGTGCTAAAGGCGTCTTTACGCTTCCCGTTTAGTGCTGACTCTGCGTCTAGAGTCCTTGCAAAATAGTCACTGATGTTTACATTTCCATCTGTAAGACTGAATGTGTGGCCCTTTCTGATACATTGAAATAGTTACTTTTTTTAACGTGTGCCCAGCACATAGAGTGCTCTCAGTTCTGTCTTGGTAAATGACTGATTGGTCACATTTAACAGTATTTAATGCAGTTAATACATGGTGTTTTTGGAGAGGAATTCTCATACCAGATTTCTGAGGATTTTGAGTTGGGTACCCTTTGAAGATCATCTCGTTTATGTTTTAAATACACTGAAGCTGTCTGGCACTTAAATCTGTTTCTGGTTGTGATTCTCTTAACTTTGGGAAACTATCTGATGCTCAGAAAATTACCTAAATTAGTTTAATAACAGATTCACATCTCAACAGACTCTCTCCCATGACAGCTAAGACCAAATAGATATACATATATATATATATAAACTTTTTTGTTAATGAAATACTTGCTTACCTTCTGTACTTGTGTTCTCGTTTGCCCTATATGACCCTACTTACATAAACCTATTAATTTTCTTTTCCCATAGACCAAACGTTTCTCTGAACTTTAATCTTCAAGATGAAGTTCCTGCTAGCGATTTTCTTCTTTGTCTCGTTCTCCTTATGGGTGGAAGAAGTCTATTCCAAAGAGAAGTCTTCAAAGAAAGGAAAGGGAAAAAAGAAGCAATACCTCTGTCCATCGTACGTTCCATGTTTCCTTTATATTCTTGCTTGATCATAATTCTGCTATATATAAACACTGAAAATGAAAGGGCAGATGGCAAAGAAGGTGATGGTTTATTTTGACAGAACAATTATGGGGAGTAGGAATGAGAGGATGAATGTTTGGCAGGTGACATAGCTGAGTTCTATCAATTAATTTGTTTCTTCTACAGCAAGTAATTTATTTTAATGAAAAGTCTAAGCAATAGTAAACAGATTCTTAACAATGATTAAAAATGTTTGCAGGGGATTCCCACTCTGCATCTTGATATTTATGGGCACAAAATAGTGTAGTACTGTAACACTTTGCTGTCTAGCATCATATTGTGAGTATACTAAGAAGATACGAAACTGTTGTACTGAAGTTCAGTTTCTGGTTTGCTTGTCTTTGTAAAGGAGCTAAGCTTGTCCTACTTTTACCATGTGCTGAATAGAACTAATTTCTTAACAGCTTCCATTGGTAATTTACAGTTTTTATGGCTGGTATCGATGTTTATCTGTAATGGATTTTTTTAGATAATTTCTACATATGAGTGTTCTTATTTTTTGTTATATCAACTCTAAAGATGAGATGTATCTTTGGATTTGAAAACATTACCATACATGTCTCAAATGTGACATGACTCATTTGAAATGACCCATATCCACTCTGTTTCCTTTGAATAGTTGAGCTCTGTACAGAGCATTCTGCTCGAGTTAATGTAAGGACTTCTGGCAATGGGAGAAATGTCATGGTTCCCCAGATGGGCACAAGCACTGGGGTCATAGGATAGCAAGTTATACAGCTGGAAGCAGAAACCAGACCTGCCATGGTCTTGTGAAAGCAGCCAGCACTTCCCTCTGCTTGTAGCATGATCTTAATTACAGTTCAGAACATGGAAGCACAGAACTTCCTGGTACTCTGTTCTTGATACCAGTTAGTTTTGAAATGTATGAATGTGACATCATTTGTCACCACTATTTGAGGTGAATAAATGCTATAATCTTTTAGGCAGTATTTTTACATTCTAGACAGTGAAAGCTTTCTCTGAAAATCCTAGCAGGTTCCCATGTTTGATTGATGTATCCACATGTACAGTGCTGCTTGTTAGAATTAATTGCCATAGTGGTGAACTCTGTCATTTTCTGAGTAATGAACAAGTTGTTGGTGTCTCACTTGGCTGAAGTTCAGTGCTTGAGACGCAGTCACTTGTGGTAGTGAAACTGCAGGACTGCTGGGTCTGTGACTGGCAGTGAAACCCTTAAGTGAGTGAGTGGACAGTCCAGGTGAGCTCTGTCCTGCTCTCCTAACTCAGGCTGTTGATGACAAGCTCTCAGCCATTCACGTGTTCTAATAACATTTCACACAACCTGTAGTTGATGACAATGTGAATCGTAAAAGAGATGGCTTACTCTGAATGCGTTTTTCCTGTGGACAAAGAAAGGGACAAGTCTTTCTTCAGAAACAAACCAAAATATGATGCGGTAGTGCAGTGGGAATTCAGTAATGAGACCAAAAAGAGTCTCAGAGGAAATGGTTGAGTGAAAAGTTCCCTAGTAAAGCACAAAGGAATTCTGCATCATTTGTGTGATTGAATGGTACAAATTCCTAAGGAATTTTTAAGTTAAAATTTTAATCTGCCTTTATTTTATGTTGGTTACTAGCACAATACAGTTTCAAGCTTTATTGTAAAAAATAATGTCTCTTGTCTATTTTCAACATGCAAAAAAATCTAAATTCTACCTCCTCAAAAAAATAAAAATCACTAGTAGTTATATAAGAAACAAACTTTACATTTAGGAAATTCAAATATATGCAAATATTTTTTCAAGAAAATATTTGTGTCAAATGTGATAATACTGCTTGAGTTCTGCACTTTGATGTTCAGAAATGGGTGCTGTTAGGGCTGGTTTAGCTATTGGACTTTAGCATGTTTATATGAGAAATGAGCACACCTGAACTTTAATTTATATCCAGCACATGAGCTGTAGCTAAATTTGCACCTCTGGCATGAAATTAACTATGAGAATAAGCTGAAAACAAGCTGGTTAGAAATCTCATAAAAAGTTCATTATTGTCTCATATGCAGATTGCTTCCTTCATTTAGGAAAACACTATTTTGTATCTGGGAACAACTCTCACTTGTGATTATAATTCTGTGATAATGCCATACTTCTATGTACGTTGTGTGATAGTGGCTCGAATAGCCATCTTATTTTTATTTGTTTCTGGAACTGTTTTTTCCCCAGCTTTTGCTTTAGAGGGGTTTCATGAAGCTGATGCTTAATCTCTTGTT
The DNA here is from genome assembly GCF_039878825.1 of Excalfactoria chinensis. Classification (NCBI taxonomy): domain Eukaryota; kingdom Metazoa; phylum Chordata; class Aves; order Galliformes; family Phasianidae; genus Excalfactoria; species Excalfactoria chinensis. The sequence continues at coordinate 66,247,874 of NC_092828.1, read as the reverse complement.
TTTATTATAATCTAGTACTTTCTCAGACAGATATAAGGTATCACATTAAAGTTTAGAGCATTTTCTTTCTTACCTCAGGCTTTTAGAATGAAACGGAGAGTAATCATACTTGTGTGAGTCTCAGATGTTTGTTGATTAACAAACAAATTGATATATTGGACCTAAAAGTTTGCAATAGGTGGTTTTTCACATAAATCTGGGAAGCCAATTACTGAGATGCATAGTTCAATATGAAGCTTTGATGATACAAAACTCAAGCCTTTTCTCTCTATGGAAAACATTTAAAAAGAAAAAAAGGGAAAAAGAAACAGGTTGAGCTCTTGAAGAAAATCCTTTAAGAATACTATAGATTACAGCCTTATTAGGTTACAGAGCTTATTATGAAATTCACTATAGTGAATACAGATGGCTTGGTATTGGGCACAGGTGGATTTAGTCACTCAGTCTATTTCTTAGTCATAGACTGTCCACCAGCTGTATTTCCTCTGTTATTTTCCATTTGGAGGCTACTTTATGTTGCTGTGTTCCTGCAAGTTGTTGTGTGTCTGCAGGGTCCCTGCAGAATGGAAAATAGGAGCCGTGAAGTGGCATTGTAGGAAACAGCGAAGGAGTGTTACAGGTTTAAAGTCTAAAAAAGAATATGGAATGGGTGATTGCACTATGACTCTTTGTGAGAGCGTGCCACGAAGGTTAAACACAAGTGTGACTGCTTTACATTTCTCCTTAATGTGAGTTAAGCCTATGTGAACAATTCAGGCAGTTTTGATCAGATAAACGTGGCTATTTTGTTTGAATTGCCCCAGGCAGAGACAGCCTTTTGAGCAGGCACTTGTGACTTCCCTTCCAGTACTGGCGTTGTTTTGAAAATGTTGCCAGATGGCAGAGGAGGTTTAAGGAGCTGCCGCCTTTTAGTCACGGTGAGGACTGATATTGGGAATAAGATGTATAGACAGACACGTTTAGGATGGAAGATGTGGGCAAAACAGATTTTATCTAATGTTGCCGCTTTCCCTTAGCGTAACTTCTCCATAATTTCTCATAATACCTGTTCCTGGTAAACATGCTGGACGTGCAGCTGTGACTTTCTATAAGAGCACTGCTAAAGAGCATTTTTCCTTTTGTGTGTGTGTGTGTGTGTGTGTGTGTGTGTCATAATACTTCAGTTATGTTACAGTGTTGCAGCTGTTGCTGTTATCCCACGGTCCTTGGTAACCCAGAAGGTCTCCCTCAAAGCCCCTTGCACGATCTCTACTCAAATTAAATTATAAGCAGAGGGAAGTTTGGTTACAGAAGGCACAGAGATATGTGTCAAATAGCAGCTAATAAAATCAGTTAGCACTGTGCTCACAGTCACAGCTATCCCCATTAATTACAGTTTTAGTGTGACTCAGCTGTTCACCTGCGCACATTTAGTTGCTGATGGTCCCCCAGAGAGTCTAACCATCACAGTATTGCCTTGGTCTCTGAATCTCATTCTTCTTGATCTCAAGACTAGGCTTTTATGTAGCATCCCTTCCCACCTATTTGCATTTTCCCACATAAAGGTTTATACACACATGGGTGATTAAATGCACGATACCTGTAAAGACTTTTTACCCACAGAACAGGAATACAAATTGTGTTTTGGGTTGTATTCAGTAAAGCATATCACAGTAAAGCTGTGAAATGGCCCTCAAAGCCCTCCAGAAAACATGGCTTATGCCATCTGCCAGGGTAGAAGCTTAGAAAGGTCACAGATGCCAAGGTTCAATAAACAGCTTATTTAAAAAAAAAATGAGATTGCAGGACTGAGGGGGAAAAAAAGCTTTGCTTGTGTTTAAAGCATAGATCTGTGTGAAAGACTGCTCTGTATATCATGTACATGGTTAACTGCCAGCTTCTGACAAGCTCTTTCCATAAAGGCTGAAGTAAAAAGTATTCTACCTTAGATCCTCTCCATCCTCCTGTGAACTTGGACTTTTCTTCTGTCCAAGTGCTTGGGTCTATGTGGTCTCTCTATCAGTAGTATGTGATCAACCCTCAAATGCAAGTGGTGAAAAGTGGAATAATCTCTGTCAGCGTTCCCTCCTATCTTGTGGAAGACACTATTGATAGTCTGTGAGCAATTTAATTTGTAGATGTGATGGGAGAGTTGATGCAGCTTGTGGGAGAAGATGGAATGGAGCAGAAACAGCAGCCTGAATTTATTTGTGGAGACAGTTACGTTTCGGTCACTCTGAAAATAAAGACATTGCAGAGCCCATTTCTGATTCCTGTAAAAATTCTTCTGCCCTGTGGTAATAGCAACTGGCCAGTGGTTTAATTATCCTGTAACATGTAGCCCTCATGGAAAGACATGGTTCCAGACAGACAGGGCCACATTCCAGGAGGTCTGGGAATTTGTATTCAGAATGGATAAGTGTGCTGGGGAGTAGAAGATAAGGCTATATAAGCAAAACGTAAGTTCTCTTGTAAAACAGTAATTAACTGTGGTAGGCTGAATCTCTTTCAGTAATCCTCCCTCCCTGGTGAGAAATTCTCACTCTGTTCTGAGCATTACAGTGATGAGGCAATGGGATTGTGCAGAAAAGTTACATACGTGAGCCTTGTACTTCATACAGAAAGAGCTTCCAGACAGAAAGCTCTCAGGTCTGCTCATGAAACTAGCTTAAAACTAAGGCTGAGGAGAACCATAGGACTACATTCTATTCTCATTACCACCATGTAAATCTCTGAAAGGCAGATTATCTCAAATGTCTCTCCATTTATGCTTTCTAACCAAGATGGTGCTCCTTTCAGGATGTGTGCATTGATCTTCTTGGTGTTCACACATCTAGAAAAAGATTGGGATGTGGGGGCAGGTGTGGACAGATGTCTGTAGTTCTGCTTAAACTTCTGGCTGCTGATAATGCTTCAGGCTAAAACAAGATGAAAAGGCACTATTTCAGACCATGATTCAGGGTACCCCAGCAGGATTGATGTTTCATGTTGCACAATCAAGGAAATTTTGTTCACTGTACTGGTTTACCTCCAGATTCAAGGACTGAAGTTGCACATCTGATCTTTAATGTTTAGCTGTCAACTGCATTTGTGAGCATTCATAAACTGTTACTTTGAGATTCATGGTTTTAATATAATTCAAGCAGTTTGACTTTGCATTGGAGGGACTGTGATTTTTCTCCCCCATAGTAGAGAAGTCAGGCTGTACAGTTTGATAATGTAACTATTAAGCACGCTAGAGTTCATAAAGATTATTCAAATGAATTATACAGTGTTTATTTGTTTGGTGTTGAACTGTTTTTATGCTTTGAGTTACTATGCTTAGAAAACCTAACACCTGCAAAGCAGAACATTGATAGTTTGTGTCTGGGAAGTGCTGTGTTTCCCAGAACTTATTTTTATCATTTTCAGATATCTACTGCCGCGTTATGTGACTAAAATGACAGTTTCCATCACATATATTAGATTAACTATATTAAATCTGTTGTTTCAGCGTTACGTAGGAAATTTTGTGGGAGATAACAGTAGTTGGAATGTGTATTTTTCTGTCAGGCAGTAATCTATGCAAAGGCAAAGCTTGACATTAACTTATCCAATTTATGAGCTCTAAGTGAATGCTGACAGTGGAAAAAACATGCAGTGTGACTCTTTGGTCTGCAGTGTATTGTAAGATGGATTGTGAATTAGTTTCCCTTTGACACATGCTTATTTTTTTCCCTCATTGTCATGACATTAGTAAAAACTATTCATTTCTCCTAAAATGGTAATGGGATCTTAAGAATGGGGATCAGGACAATATGTGAATGAAAACAACTAAAGTTCCCCTTGTTTAGAATATATTGTTGGCATTCCTTTCTCCAGTTATTCTCATGAGGCACTGCCTGTAATAAGGTCTTCTTGTAACTTCTGTGAGTTCTGGGAGTAGATGTCATGATAAACCAACAGAGAGAGATGTAATGTCTTCTGACATATTTGCTTGGCACAAATGTAGCGAAGTTATATAAATTTCAAACCAAGAGTATGATTCATTTTTGCCATGCATACCTACTCATCTAAACTTCTGGATGTTGATTAATGAATTATTAAGGTAATCATCTATTGTATCAGTTTAAAATATTCATCATGTTCTACAAAGGCAGCTATAAAATATGTACAGCTGCAGTGGAAGAAGAGGAGATGGACACCTCACTGTGTGTCCTATGCAGTACACTATTTACAGTCATTCTTTTATTCATCAGTGATACCGGAAGCAGACTGGAGAGAGGCCAGTCATTGCCCACAGATATTTCATGCTGACAAACTCAGAGTACTTGTTTTCCTTCTTGATTTTGCAGACACCGTTTGTAAAGTGAGAACACTGCCTTCTTATGTCTTGTAAGAAATGAGAAGACATTTTGTGTTTTTTTGGTGTTATTTTTTGTCCCTTCCCCCCAGAATTGTTGCTTAGGGAAAATTCTCACTAAGGCATTTCTAGCTTTACTATCACTGTTGTTATATTTCTAAATTCCCCTTACGGCAATGGTGAGACTTCAGTTGCATTAGCCTTTGCCTGGTATTCACTGTGTCTTAGCTAGAACTGCTAAATTACTTTGAGAAATATTGTTACGTTTCCATTTCCTTATGTTTCTCAGCAGCTATGCATGCATTGCATGCAAGCTTAGGTAAACATATTAAAAATGTGTGGTAACTGGTGGAGATTTAAGGGAAACCTTTGGCTATTTAGGAGCTTTTCACATAAAAATTCCAGGACAGATAAGAAGAGATGGTAGGTAGCATTTCAGTTAATGTGAGTGGTGTTGTATGAGAATCGGTCTTTATAAAATGGGAGTGTTGCTTCTTTGGGGAAGGAAGATTTCAGCTCAAATTCTTTCTTTCTAGTATAGTTTACACCTTTGTCATGAATTCCAGAATGGCCAGTTGAGCAGGGGTGGTAGTGTTTTCAGCTGGAACATCAGTGACTTGAGTTGTCCCAGCCAGTTGCTCTGTGTGCCTGCTGCGGTTAATGAAGTCATTTGGCTAATCTGTCAGTCTGCAAGAGACATAGTATTTGAGCTTGCCAAAAACTGCACCTCTGTTTTATTGATGTGCAAGTGAAATCAAGGTATGTTTCATCAGCGAGGTTTTTTTCTGAAATATTTGGTAGCACAGATGCTGCTCATTGAGTAGCTCAATGACAAGTTACTATGAAAGATCACAGTGAAAGTATGACTGGGCTCCACAGAGCTTTTTTCCAGTGGCTATTCTAGCCGCTTCACTCAAAGTCACCTTTAACAAAGCAATGATGACTGACTCTGGGCTTCTTTCTTTCCCTAATTCAAAGCAGCTGATGCTCTTGTGTCACTTGGTTCTTATATAAATGAGAAAAAATGTGTGCACGTGACACTTAACTTTAAAACACAACCTTGCAGCAAATGTGACCATGGTATCTTTACCAGACAGCAGTACTGCCATCCTGTCTTCATCACATCACTGGCTTCTCTGTGCAGGAAACAACCTTTGCTGACTTCGCAGATGACCTCTGAGCAAACAACCTGAGCAGAACCCTGTATTAACATGCTTCTGCAGTGAGATTCAGATCTCACAAAATTACAGCTTCATTCCTCTTAATTGAAGAGACAAGTAAACCTGTCAGACTATCAGCTGTATTTAGCTTTCTTTTGCTGTTTGATGCTCACTCATTTTATTTCTCAGGCTTTTTTTCTCATTTCCTCCTTGTGTTTTACAAGCATCTGTATTTAGTTTATGTGTTCATATTGTTCCACATGGTTCAGATCATCACTATTTAATGACTATTGCCATCATTACTATTTCATGAACTTCTTTGAATAATGCATTTCAGAAATATAAAACAGACTGGGATTTAAGTCTGTTCATTAGTTTTGGTTTGATACTTCATGAATACTGGGTATATATGATTTAGAAACAAACTCTATAGCTTGTGCTTTATAAATACTATTTCAGTAGGCATGTGATGTAGGTGTGTTAGGTGTTAAGATGTGTGACTTGCGAGGAAGCAAAGCCACAAATCTTTCTGCATTAGATAGAGTGTATGAAGTGCTTGCCTACCTTTTTTCCAGTTAAATTAATATTCTTTTCAATCTTGTTCATGTTACAATAAAGTTAACAATTAGCTTTATGTCTTCATGTTGTCCAGTTAGTGGTATCTGCAAGGATAACGTACGGAGCTGGTTCATGGTATTTCTCTGACAACATCTTCATTGGTAAAGGCTATCACTGAACATTGAACAAAAACTGTGAGGGGACAGAAATAAATCAGTTCTTTTACGTATGTGATGATTCAAATTCAAGTCAAATAAGAAAAGCTGTAAACACAACTTTAGGAAAATGATTTGAAGGTAAATTTATCAGTTATTTGAAGAGGTTAGAAACCCTGCTGTTATTTGATTGCTACAACATTAAATTCTCACAGGGTTATTGTACATACAGTGAGGACATACTACTGACATTTTTATGTGGCATGTTGGTTATTCTAATGACAGAGTCAGCAAAGTACTCAAAAAATGGCTGGAAAGCTGATTACAACAGTTCAAAATTTGAAATCACTACTGAACATATTCTACAGACAGCATACATGTTCATTTACAGGGTATTAGCAGCCTGCTGTTGATGGGATGGAGATCTGTGCATCTTACTCTTGCTTTTTATTCCACTCATTGTTCTGTTTCTCTTGTAGCTGTATTTCCCTGTCATAAGTCCTTCTTAACTTTAGTGATGGTTTTAATTTAAGACCCAATATAATAACAAGGTAAACGAAGATGTTTAAGATTACTCTGAAAAACAACCTGCGTGCAAAGCCTTGCTTTCCATAACAAAGCTTTCATTACTACTTGTTTGAGGTCTTGTAGGGCTCACTGGTGCTGGCAGCTGTAAGTCGGGAGCTGCCAAAGCCTTTGTGTAGTTTGGCACCTAAGAAGTGCCTGTCAGTTTACTTGTGTTCCTAATCTGACAGTCACTATAAATAGTTCAGGTGGCTGTTTTCTTCTGATGAAGTTATCATGTCCTTCTGGATACATGTTCTGAGGGAAGGGAGCAGTTAGTGAAATTCTTACTTATTTACAGTACTTATTATCTGTTGTCTTTCTTAAGTTTACAGCTACTGTATGTTAGAGAGCTGTCATGTTTGTCACAGCTTCTTGAATAGCAGGGAAACATCACGAGCAAGTGTGTGATGAAACTGCATTGCTTGTGAGCCAGCACGGCTTGAAAATGAGTTAACTTTAAGCACACTGTCTTAGTAGTAACTAATGCATTTCTTTCTACAGCCAGCAATCAGCTGAAGACCTTGCAAGAGTACCTGCTAATTCTACCAGCAATATCTTGAATAGGCTATTACTCAGCTATGATCCCAGGATAAGACCTAATTTCAAAGGTTGGTCAGATATTTCTGCCTTTTTATTTGGCCCTTGTAATTTAACTTCTGTTCTTTTCATGTACAGAAATTTTATATAGAAGTAATATTCACAACTATATTTATTTCTAAGAAAGATGAAGATTTTGCTACAAGCTTTAACTATAGGAGACATTTCCAGTTCTTTTTTTAGCTGAAATATAATATATTGGGATTTCAAGATCATATTATTATTATTATTATTAAATTTTTCTGACAGATGTTTTTTAAGTTGAATTAGATTTTGTAGAATGCATTTTTAATATATGTCTTTATCGCTCCATTTTAATTAGGCTTTAGTAGTATCCTTGCTTTACAGTATTTTAAACCACTAAACTTCCCTATAGGGATCCTTTAAGATAAAATTTGAGATCGGCAGTTTCACTGTTTGGAAATCACGCAAAATACAGTTTTGAAGCTATGTTAATGATACGAGGTTTGGGATTTCAAATAGATGATGAATTTAAGCACGTGATTCTGAGATAACCTTGGTGTAGGCAACTGTTGTAGGAATGTTCCATGTAGGCAAATGTGATTTTTCTTTCATATACAGAAAAGGCTGAAATACATATACTCTGCAAAACCTGTAGTGGTCATACAGCTTCAAATTGTACTTTTCAGAAACTAGATTATTTCCCTGCTGGAAAAAAGACAGGAATTTTATTATATTACACACACTGAAGTTTACATAAATCAGTTCTTTGTACAGCTTAATTGTACTTAGGTTAGGAGTTACTGTAACACATAGCAATAGCATGAGAACTTTGGAAGTCTGTAATCTTTATTGTGCTTTTGAAGAGACCAGTATCAGATTTTGGATTCTATTTGACCAAGCTTCAAAACTGCATTAAACTCAATTCTCATCAGGTTTCCTGTTTCTTCCTTATTCTCTGTAGAATCACATTTATTTGTTTTCAGCACTGAATTTTGCTACAAAAAATAAATGTCTATCCTCTGTTCTACCTGCTCCTTGGCATAACAGGCTTGTAGTCACTGGTTGAGCATTTTGCAGATTGATTTGTATTTCTGATATCCCAGATGGCACTCTGATAAGAATTGAGTCTGAAGAAAAAGAGAGGACATTTAATGTTAGCTTACGGAGAAGTGGAAAAAAAGAACATTTTCTGACAAGTGATTTGCCCATGTTAAAACGTTTTTCACACATGACTGGCTTCCTTGGGCTGCAGTTCCTATTCAAATCTGGTAGGGACTCCTGACTACTAGTGGTGCAATGGGTTTTCTGTCACTGGTGTAAGGTGTTAAATGCTATATTCCACTGAGTGAATAACTGAAAGAACCACACTTAACTGATCTGGTTGACAAAAAACAAACTAGTTCACTGAAAAAATGAAATTTTATCTTTAGTGATTTTCTGGTGAGCCATGAGAACTGATTATGTTTGAATTTATGTTTTATATGTACTCTGGAATATTGTATGTAGATGAGCCAACGATTAAACAAGACATTATTTTGTAATGTAGTTATTCTCTCTGTCCAGATAGTCTTATACTCTTACATCTTTTTTGTTTCTGAAAATAGAAAGAATTCCACTGAGCTAAGCAGTTGCAGTAGTGTGACAACAGATGCATGTATCTAGTGTGTGTACTGACTCTCTCAACATACAGGTGCTAAATAAAACTAGTGAACCATAATTCTCATAACCATCAGGCCACTACCCCCACTTCATGATAACCCTCTGTTAACACCAGATAGATGACTGCCTATCCATTCCCGCAGGGTGACAGAGGGCAGATGTAGCAGCTGTCACACCAGCCCTCTTCAGCTATAGTAATCCTGGCTGTGGAAAAGAGACAAAAAATCCAGTCCATCTTGACATCTTCACAGCTGCTGGCTTCTCAAAATTTTTCTTGCCAAATTGATAATCATTGTAAAATGGAGCAGCCTTTTGCTTCTCTCCCCCTCAAGTTGGGTAGCTGTGAAAGCTGCATGAAACAGTTTTTATCCCCTCTATGTACTCTGGTACATTTATACACTTGACTTGCATGAAGTAGTATCCTCTTACAGTTTAAGTAAATGTGTCATCATAAGTCATGAACAGTTATTTGGGATGATAGATCAATGTTATATGTCTGCCAGTTGAATGTGTCTACCACTAGAGATGTGAATTGCCTGTCGATTGCACTGCATGTAAAAGTAATACTGGATGGTGCATTCTATGATAGCAGAAAATCATGGAATTTGAAAATGGCTCATTGACTTAATGGTCAGTGAAATGCTGTAAGTTTAGTGCTCTGGAAGGAGGGTTTTTTTTTCTGTTTTCTTATGAAAACGATTCTCATGGCTTCAATGCAAACAGATTATGCTGTAGCCTTTGAAAACAGAGTTATAAAAAATATTTCACATTGTGATACCACTCAGAGGGAGCCACAAAGGAAAGATAATGTACCTTTACTGGATTGTGCAAATGACTAGAAATCATTTCTTTTTCTTTTCTTTTTAAAGGAATTCCAGTTGATGTGGCAGTCAATATCTTCATTAACAGCTTTGGGTCAATTCAAGAGACAACTATGGTAAGACTGAAATGCACTGAATGTAGCACACATGCAGATTTTCTTATTCAATAAAAATTCAGACTGAGGATTACAAAACATAAACTGTACGTGATTGTTTTGGCGGCACAGACTGAGAGGTAATGGGACTAGTGATAGACTGTGCCTTTTGCTGTAAATCTGTGAATCTGTTTAATTCTTTTTTTGTCACAGGTTGTCATAGCTTTTAGAGTCTGATGTGTGTGAAAAATCTGCAAAATGTGCAAAGTGAACATACATGCAAAGATCTCAAGCACGTATGTTCTGTGTTCTATAGGTTTCTGAGGGGTAAGGAGTACAGCTAATAAATAATAAAACACCTTTTGTTGCGCATCAAAGTCAGTACCTTCTTAAAATTCAGAACCAGCTCATGTGTTACTCTTAATGACATTTCAGTGAGGCTGTGGAGTTGCTCAAAGTTAAACAGATGCAATGGCTGAAATAGCTTTTGAGCAGCTTGGCCAGAAATTCCTGTTTCATTGCTAGGAGTGAATAAGGGATTTAGAGTTGATTGGAAATGATAGTAAGTCAGCTAATGGCATTAGCAGGAAGTGATATTAAAACAAAGAATGTAAGATGAAGATATTTTGAGATTTATTTCCTGAAAACAAAAAGAGGACTGGAGTTTAAAGGAGCAGGGAGGAAAAGCAGGAAAGAAGGAGTGAAATGAGTATCTAAAATGGCAGGTATATTAAACCAGATGGCCCTTTCAAGTTTTTGAGATTTACTACATGCTTTAAAAAGTGACTTTTACAGAGGCTTTTTTACAATTAACCATATCCTAATAGTAACAAAACATGGACATAAGGCGTGTGCATCTCTCAAAAAAATAGTTTCCTCTCTACAGCAATGCATATATGCCTGCCTGTGAATTCCTGACTAGTCATTCACAGATTTAGTAGTATGTTGTGTAAGATAGTCATGCTCTCCTTCGTATTTTAGAGCTTCAGACATCATCCTCATGTTATGCTTTTATTTAAATGTCTATGTCCAGCCAATCATTGTGATGCCTTGGTTCATGAGGGCTAGCTTTTTTGTCTGAACTTCATATTTTCCTTCCTTATCTCATGTAATAATAATGTTTCTCCATCATCTGAGTTTGATGGGGAATCTCACACATCAAGAGTATGACTCATTCTGCAAAAGACTACTTGCTTGGACAAGTTGCACAGTCTGTTTCAGCTGAAAACAGGAGGATCATAGCATGAAAGTGAATATATCAAAACAGAGATGGAGCAGGAGGCAGAGGTGGGTGCTGAGACAGGCACGTTATTCATTCAGGGTTAAAATGGGGAATAAAACTGTGGCTAGACTGAGAGTAAGGAAGGCAGGCAGATACATTACTGGGACCAGAACTCTGCAAGCCTGTCCCCTGTAGGCATGAAGGGTTGTCAGGTGGTGTACCAGACTGCTTTGTCAGTGTCAATGGCCTTCGACTGTCCAAGGACATGGGAATTAATTTTATGATTTAATGTCAAATTCACTATTTGGCTCCTTTGGTGAGAATCAATTATTTTTGCTTTCTGTCTTTATTGTCCCATAACTATTGACGTTCTCAGAGCAGTTTGCTCTTCACCAACAAAATAGAGTGGTTGACTGCCTACTGAGGCAGAGTCTGCTTTAGGAGAGAAAGGGTTTTGTTGTAGAAAAGTGTTAACAGGTTAGAAGCAAGATTGGTGGAGGCATAGCATTGATCCTATGCCCATTTTATACAGTTTTAATCAAACTTGTGCAAAAAACAAAGGGCAAATGATTGCTCAGTTTCTAGCAAAAGTAGAGTTCATGTTGTATTGTTGAGTACTAGAGAGAATTTTCACGTTCCCACACATATCAAACAAGTTAACTGGGGAAATAAGCAAACAAATAAATAAATAGCAAGTACAGAGTGAATAAGAATTTTTACAGCTAAAATAGAGGATGGCTCATATCAGAACTGCTACTTTCCAATAAGCTCCCTTTGCCTGAACTCCTGTATCTTGTTGTCTTTTGGCTTTTGAGAGTACTTGTCTGGGATCCTCATGCTAACTCTTCCAATTTTTCAGGGATTGTTTTAGAGTACAGATTTGTAGGGTAATATAGGGATTATGTTGCACTTGGGAACTGTTATAGACAAGTCAGTGATTTCTAGGGATAAATCCTTTATTTTATAAATATCCATAAGGCTATAATGTTTTAGCTGTACTAAGGATCTGACCTTCTGTCTACAATGGCTATTCATTCTTAAGGTCTATATTTGCAGCATAACCTTTCTTTTCTAACTCAAAATCCACTTCCTTCTCCTTTAATTTAAAAACTTACAGAAAAGTCTTCTTAATGTACATGCTTTTATTTAACTTTTCTTCTTTCAATCATATGAATGCAATTTTCTACTTTACTGATCTGTTGAAAGACAGCACTCTACGACTACTCTGTTTAAAGAGAGTGCTGTTATGCTTTCTTTGTATCATTGTAGGTCATGTAGAAAAAGCCTTTCATGATGCTACTGTGTGCTCCAGTTTTCAGAGAGAGAAGTATTGGCTATGCCTAGCTTCTGGCCTGAGGAGTTTTTCTGGCCACATGCCCACTGTTTAGTAGGTTGCATTTGAAATATTTCCTAGAAGTCCTCCCCTTTCAACTTCCCTTGAAAACAGCTTGCCTTCTGTTGGAGTTTTATGGGAAAGAAAAGCTCTGTAGAACACTTCAGTGATTGTTTTTGCCTCCGCTGTTCTTCTTGTCCTAATGGTAATGAACAGCTCTTTTTCCCCCTATAGTCAGGCTTTTGAATGGTTATTTGACTCCCTTTTGCTTTAAAATATTGATCATTTTGCAATATCCAAAAAACATCTGTAAAATGTATTGGAGGGAGACCATGTGGCTCATCCAGACCACTTTTTCAAGCTCATGTTGAACCTAATTGCAGTATAAGTTCTGAATCTGAAAATTCATTACTCCATTTGGGAAAAAAACTGTTACCAGTCCAATTCAATTTATACCAGATCATAGCCTATGCTTCTGTCACATGCTGTAATAGTTTGTATTCTGCTAAATAAAAACTCTTTGCATATTATTTTCTGTAGATACAGTTTAGTCTCTTGACATCTCTTTGCTGAATTACACGTTCTTCATACTATCTCAAGTATGTGGTTGCCATCCTCCCTAGGTGTGCACTCTTGTGAGAGGTTTCCAGTCATTTGTGTAGGCCTGAACCTACTTGTTTTAGGTTAATGGGAATTCTCTTCCACTGGCTGAAATGGGGACAGAGTCAACATCTTAAACTGTCACTAATCTAGTCATTTGGTTTATTTGTCTTCCTTTGTGATAGAAAAAAAGAAGGAAGTAAAGTAGTGGCCACCTGATCTTACTACCAATTCCTATTTTAACAGTTGATTTTGATTTTCAGTGATTTAAACCTCTTCTGAATGGGTAAACTGAAGGCAAGCATTGGAGAGTGCTTATCATTTGCTTGTGGCTGTGAGAATACTTTTTATTTTGTTAAAACAAGGATAATGCACTTGTTCATGAGAAAATTGATTTTTCAGTAATGCTTGTAAGCATGAACAGTATGCGGGTTTTATATAGTTTAAACTAATTGTTTTCACTTGGACACGAAGTCCATATGGAATGGGAACTTCAGAAACAAACAAGTAAATTTTCAGTTATATCAATCATTCTGAGATAATGACCTAAATTCCCTCATGTTCTGAAGCTTCTGTATGGAAGCCTTCCAACTCTAAGTCTCTATTTATTAACTACTATTTTATGCTACTTCTTTTCTTTGATGGAACAATATAGGTCTTTGAACAAATAAAAATCACACTACATCTATTTTTTTTCTTTTTTCTTTTCTTCCTTATAGACAGCCAAAAAGTACCAGTTCTCTCAGAACTATGCAAATTAATAAATGTTGCCTCAGATCTTTCTGTTTAGTTTTGATGCTTTGGTTTTAGTTATAATGCAGTGGGGAGAAACATTACACAGTCTGTTGTAAAGAAATACCTGGGCTGGACACGGGAACGTGAGCAAAGGGGATTAACAGAGGGAATCAGTAGGGTAAACTACTCTGCATGAGATCTTAATCAAGAATTAGCATAAGTAACTCAACATGGCACTTGCTTTGGACTGAAAATTTATAGCTTATACCTAGTATTGCGGAAGAAAATTTACAACATAACAACAGAAAAATGGTTAAGAAGATACTAGCATGTACACTACGCTTTATTTTTTTTATGTTGAATTAATTGACAAATAAGAAATGTGTCGTGAACCATCACTACCAGATATCTCCCTTTTTAAAAATAATTGTGAAGTGCTAGCAGCTGTAATCTCAGGATGCTTTGTGCCTAATAAATAATTATTACAAAAAAACTCACTGTAAAATACAGCTAGGAGGACTACAGAGAGATTTACTTTAATTATAGAATCTGCTTTTATTATTTTTTTTCTTTGATTTAACAATACCTCTGTTCCTTTCTCAGTATGTGATCTGCCTGATTTACATTTGCATAAAAAAAGAGGCATTTGATTAAATGTAAATCTGAAAAGCAAAAAGACTTAGATGTAAGACTGAAAAATCGTAACTGACGTACAAGATCAGATTTTTCCTTTGGATGCACACAGCTTTCACTGAGGACAGTGCTCATGTGGGTTTCATTCTGCCCTGAGACACATGCTACTCCAATTCCCAATGGCAGATTTGGATCTTATTGAGCATGGTTCTAATACTGTCCATCCTTGACTAAAACTCCTGCTGAATTCGGATGAAAGTTTCCTCTATGTGATGTCTTGATTTTGTTTTAATTTTTGTGACCTGTTCTGTGCCTGTTTCCACACGTGCTGCCTCAGGGCTTATGTTGTACAGCCACCAATTTTCCTACTGAAATAGCCCCAGATCACTATTAGAGGTCCCAAAGCTGTAATCTGTTTTTGTAGTTTAAAGTCTGCTATCTTCCTGGTCTGTTTTCTGTTTTTATGGTATGGCATATTGCCATCACTGTGCCATTTAATGAACTGGACAATGCTTTTATAAGGTGTTATATTGCCATCAGCATGCTACTTAACCAACTGTATAACAAACAGGAGTTTATACTTCCAGGATTCACTGGTAGAAGTGACGCTGTGCTAGCAGCTGCAGTAAATCAGTGCAGTCAAACTATGGCTGTCTCTGTGCTGCTGCCTACTTTTCTTTATGCCTGTGTAACATGGCTACTGTCAGAGGGGATGCAGAAAGAATCCTGCGAGGAAAATTTGGTCCTTTCTTTATAAGGAATAATAATAATAATAAAATTATTCAAATCTGACATATAGTCTACCTGTTATTAGATTGCATTAAAATTAGAACGTACTAATGCTATTTGAATAATGGTTCATACCTACATTTGTGATAGAAAAATTAAGGCATAAACTGCTTTTCTTCTGTGAGTCTGATAGAATGGTGTTCTTTCTCCATGATTGCTTTTTGGCTAGGCTTTTGTCTGGTCTAATTCTTACGTGTTCTTCCCATCAGGATTACAGAGTGAACATCTTTCTAAGGCAGAAGTGGAATGACCCCAGACTCAAACTGCCCAATGACTGGAGGGGTTCAGACACTCTGACGGTGGACCCAACAATGTTTAAGTGTCTTTGGAAGCCAGATTTGTTCTTTGCAAATGAAAAAAATGCTAACTTCCATGACGTCACTCAAGAAAATATCCTTCTTTTTATATTTCGGGATGGAGATGTCCTAGTCAGCATGAGGTATTTTGTTGATAAATTCATACTCTTCCTGACTTTAGTCAATTCATGACTTGATAGGAGATACATATACTGTTAGCCTTAGTAACACTGTTTTTGATTAACATTTAAACATATGTGGCAATTTTTAAACAATGCTGGCATAAATTAGATGTATGAAAATGAATCAGGAGATGTTTCAAAACATGTAGGTTGGTAGCACAGGATGTGCTAGAATTTGAAACGTATGTATGTTAATATATCATGTTAAAGTAACATGTTAAGTAAGCTAGTACTAGTAACAACATTTAAACCTTTTATATAGTTACCTATTTTCTGGAAGCCTAATGGAATGGGAGAAAGTTGTGCTGTCGTTTAACAAGATCTACACAGGTTGGAGAGTTGGACGGAGGAGAAACTTACGGGGTTCAACAAGGGCAAGTGCAGAGTTCTACACCTGAGGAGGAATAACCACATGTGTCAGTACAGTTTAGGGGCTGACCTGCTGGGGAGGAGCTCTGCAGAGAAAAAGCTGGGTGTCCTGGTGGACAGCAGGTTGACCATGATCCAGCGGCATGCCCTTGAGGCCAAGAAGGCCAACTGGAGTGCACTAAAAAGAGCGTGGCCAGCAGGTTGAAGGTGATTCTTCCCCTCAGCATTAATGAGGCTGCATCTGTATCCAGCTCTGGGCTCCCCAATTCAAGAAAGACAGGGAACCTATAGAGAGAATCCAGCAGAGGGCCACAAAGATGATTAGGGACGTAGACCATCCCCATTATTTTTTAGCAGAGCAGTTAGACCAATTGATCTCGAGGTCCCTTCCAACTCCTGTGATTCTGTGCTATCTGAAGGAATTCTTCAGCAAAGTAACATAATTTTCTCACCACCTGAATTTCTGTGATAACTAATGCAAATAAGGATTACCTCCTATTGGGTTAAAAAAAGACTGAAATTTAAAAAGTAAATATAAATATTTTGTAAAAGTACTAGAACGTAATTCCAGTTAAGAACTGTGCTTTACTGGATAGAGATTTTTCAAAGGACTCCCAAAAATTTTTAGTTTCATTGCAATTAATGCATACTTTTTTGTGGTTTTGCTTTGTTTATCGTAGTGACAGAACTCTATGCCATAAAAGCAACCATTTATTGTAAACAGCCAATTTTTTAATTAAAAGGAATATAATGAAGATTTACAGATCCGGAGAGCCCATAAATGCAATGATTTGCAGAGATTAGGTTCGGTTTGTAACAGTGAGTAATGTTTTTTTTCTGCATAAACTGAAACATACCACCCAAATGGAGGAAAAAGGGATTTCCCAAATACATTGTAGCTTTACCATTAAGAGGGGACAACTTTTGAAATTATGAATACATGAGATTTTTATTTCAAGAGTGGAAGTGGTTAGAAAGAAGAAGGTAGGAGAGTCTGTGTTTGTTTTTGCTCATTCTAAATCAGGATTTGAAAATTAAATATCAAGACTTTTGCAGATGGAGGTCAGAAAAGGAATCATAGAATCAAAATGAATTGGACAATCCAAGCACTTCATTTGACTCATTCTGAAGGTCCTGTTCTGGTTACAGTTGTTTATCTAGCAGATTTTGAAGTCTGTAGAAATTCATACTTCAAAATAGAAAATCACTTTCAGCTACAAAAGTGGCTTTGATTTTAAATAGTAAAACTTAATAGTTGAAACTGCTTTCAGATACATATTTTTCCAGGTTGTAGCCATTTAGAACAGCTAGGCAAATTGGAACTTTTCATGCTAGGGAAAAATGTTAGTTGAGGTGGTGTCTCGGGGATCTTGAATGGCACATAAAAAGCGGATGGACACTGATTATTTACCTTCTTTTCCAGTAAAATAATCAGGAAACCAAGGCCAGGGCAGATGGAAGGAGACTATTAGAGTGTCTGAAGGATAGTGTGCTCCTTGTTGCAGATGCTTTGTATTACTGAAGTCTACGTAAATTCAAGAAAGCAACAGGAGGCTTCTAGAAGGAAAAAAATTCTGTTGAGCTCTCTTAAATAAGGAAGCATCACTCACTTCTGGTTTAGGAAGCCCGTGAGGCACAACCTAAAGGAGGCTGCTGGAAATCTGGGGAAGTGTCATTTCCTCAATGCTCTGGTCTTATATTCTTCTTCAGCGGTCTGCCACTGACCACTGCTGGAGACAGATTTCGGTGTGGACCTTTGGTTTGGTTGTGTCTAAAAATTAAGTCTTTTGCCATGCACTAGTAGTCCTCAAGATTGTGAAATTCTGTATGTTCAACACTGCATTATTAGACTACTAGAGGTACTTAAATTTCTGGTAGATACCCAAGTTTTGAACTGCTATTTATTATAACTTATGTTATTGTTTTTCCTACTCTTTTAGAAACTGTGAGTCAAATACCTAGGATTTTTATTTATTTATTTTTCTCAGTGCAATCTGCTCCTTACATGACAGCTCACCCTATTTCTGTATTCTGTTTCTGTATTTTTAGATTGTCTATTACTCTGTCATGCCCTTTGGACTTGACCTTATTTCCTATGGATACACAGCGCTGCAAGATGCAATTGGAAAGCTGTATGTAAATTCATCTTTGCATAAAAACACATTTTGTAATGAATCTTGAAGTGAATATTCCCACCAACATAAATTTCCCCATGAAAAATGTTTCTTATGGTTATGTCACCATGCACTCTGATTCGAGCTTTCGCTATTAAACTTAATGACAACTGATTGGTATTACAAAAGTAATTGCAATAAGCTTAGTAGAATGGAAACACATATCATTTGGAAAAAAAGAATCCATGGTTTCCCCTGGTGGTTTTAACTTCCATAACCTCTGTTTTTTGTACAGTGTCAGGGTCCATTTTATCCCTTTGCAGTGATGATGCACTGTGTTATTTGTAACTCCTGAGCTACTGTAACAAAAGAAGATTATTTGATGCCAGTATTTGAGAGCATTTTGTATGAAACCTTTTCAAAATGGTTTCAAGATTTGTTATGGATGTGTGCAGACATCTCTCCCCTGCTAATCCTGTTTTGGTCATCTGGGGATCTGATCTTACAAAGGGGATACTACCACTACCTCTCACATAGTGGTGATGTAAGTCATGATGTAAAGTCATGCTTTAGATATATGCTAGGGTCTCTCTGTCTTCAGGAGATTATGATGGTGCTGACGTACTGACTTGATTTCAACAGGGCTACATACCTA
Source organism: Excalfactoria chinensis (assembly GCF_039878825.1). NCBI lineage: Eukaryota > Metazoa > Chordata > Aves > Galliformes > Phasianidae > Excalfactoria > Excalfactoria chinensis. The sequence continues at coordinate 66,229,049 of NC_092828.1, read as the reverse complement.
CTTAAATTTCTTGTTATGTATTTCCTAAAGCACAATGATTTAATGAATCAGGGCTTTTAGTCTGAACAACTAAGTAGAAAGGTTATTTCACACAAAAGCTAAATAATTAGATAATCAAGTAATTATTAAGTAGGTGCAGTGTTAATTTCTGTTGTAGTTACTAGGACTTGTGAATGTAGTTGAAATTCAGTATGTTTTTCATGCTTTACTGAAATGGAGTATGAATGATTACACAAAGTTTAGAGCCGTGGAATATGGAGCTTTGCTTTGTTTGTTTAGACCATGATTTCTGTAACAAACACCTCTCAATCATTGTAATATTGCCAATAATATAACGTTCCACCTGCGAAGTCTTAATATAGAACTACATACAAATTCAGTTGTGAATTATCTAATTTTTTTCTGATTCTTTGAATAGGAAATAAAAAAAGTGAAAAATAAAAAGAAAGTGAGAAAGAAAGAAAGAAATGTGGTAAATACATGCTAGATTTTATTGTTGAATTTACTTTGAGTAAGATGGGACATTAAATAATAATTATTATTTTGTTCTTCTAGTTGGTTACACAACTGATGACTTACGCTTTATCTGGCAGTCTGGAGATCCTGTACAGTTGGAGAAAATTGCTCTGCCTCAGTTTGATATTAAAAAGGAGGATATCGAATATGGTAACTGTACCAAGTATTACAAAGGCACAGGTAGGTGATATAAGTGGTTTTCATGGTAAAAACTTTAAGCTTCCTTCTGTTGCAATTTGTAGATAATGATTTATACTCCAGTACGTCTTACATTTCATGGGAGGAAATGGATTATTTTTAGCTAACCCGTAGTACATATCATTGTAACAATCACATATAATTACTGCAAACTAATGCCAATACTTAAAGACTAGATTGAAAATTAGATGAAATTAAATATTTTTCTTGATTTGGCTTATGTGTCCCTGATCTTGCCATTTTGTTTCTATAATCTGGTTAGTTTTCTGTTCTTGAAAGCACTTTTCTTATGGGCGATTCATGTAGAATTGTGCTACCTGCAGCAAAGTAGGGTAATTCAGGTTTTCTGTTTTAACGTTTGTTCCAAAAATTGATAGTATTAGAGTGCAACTTTAAATGTTTCTTCCTGCAGGCTCTTCTTTTCTTTAAGTGCTCTTGAGATGTGTCACCACAGAAAGCTGTTTGCAGTCCTTAGCTCTGTATTGATTCAGTCTTGAGATTGTATTTGTGTGGACAAAAAAATTCTGCAATGCTTTCTGGCTTCTAACGATTTATCATTTCTGCTTTGATTAATTTCTGCATATAATTTTATCCAAACTACTCACATACTGTGGCAACCGCAAGACTTTTCATAACAACTGAAGTCAGCAGGTTGTGTTTTAGTCAGTGCTATTACATCATATACACTAGTCTCCCATTAAAATGAAGACAGCTGTGGCACTGAAGCTTTTCTGCAATGTTTTTTTCAAGTTTCTTCCTGACTATTCAGCTGCTGTTGAGGGTCTGTTACTTACAGTTGTTTTTGAGCTAGATCCCAAGCGTGAAGAGATCTCAGGTAACCTTTATATAGCTTGGAGTTAAGGAATTTAGTTTGAAGGAGATAACTGAAATTGAATGTTATTTTTTATCTGCAAAATTAATGAGTTTTTCACTTACTAAGTACATAATTCTGTATCTCAGATTATTTACTTTTGAAAATAGTGTGAAATTACCTCTCCTCAGAATAATGCTGTATAGATGAAAGCACAACCAACAGCTGACGTTTAAATCCAAATTTGGAAATGATAAAAGGTTTCTTAGCAGTGAGAAATGTATTTTATTCTTAAATAAGTAATGAGTTTACTGAAAAATTAGGCTATGAAGTCATGGAAAATTAAATAGATTGATTTTGCAATTCCCAAGTAAAACTCATAAACATGGGAAAACTGGATATAATACAAAGAGACTTCCATTTCATTCAAGGGCAGAAAGGAACGCTTACTCCAAATTGCTGTCTTATAGAATCATAGAATCATGGAATCATAGAATCACAAGGTTGGAAAGGACCTATAAGGTCATCTAGTCCAACCATCTTCCCTTTACCATACCTAAAGAAAACCCCCAAACCATATCTCCTAGCTCCCCATCCAGACGCTTCTTAAACACTGCTAGGGATGGTGACTCCACCACCTCCCTGGGTAGGCTACTCTTGTAATTGTGTTGTCAAAGTTAGTGTAATAATTTTATGTTTTGTCATAAATCTAAGGTTAAACATCTACAAAATTGAAATTTGGGTATCTCAGGTATTTTTAGGGTTTCTAGAATCTTAAAGAAAAATCTAAGACTTAATCATTACATGCTTTACAATTAAACTGTTAGCATTACTCTTTGAAGTTGCAACATCTTGTGACCATAAATTAAAATGACACTTTGCAAAGTGCTTGGCAAAATGGTCACATTTTTGTGTGTGTGTGCGCGATGTGACCATTAATGAAAAGATCATTAGAAGAGCCATCAGATTCAGTTGAATTGCAACATTAAATTTAAGAAAGTTCACATAATTTTTTTATTGCTAGTCCTTTTTGTTTAAAGACGAAAATCATCCGTGATTAGCTTATAATCAAATCTGGAATTAGTACTTCATTAACGTGAATTGAATAGGTAAGTATGATGAAGTATTTAGAGGCTGCTTTCAGGAATCAGCAGCTGTTTGGTGTACCTTTAATTCTTATATTGAAGACATTTTACAGTGCAGATGTTGTGCACGTAATTAAAATTAATTCTAGTAAGGATTTTATAAAGCAAACAAGAGGCAATGTTACAAGTACAAGCAAGTTTTCTAAGGTATGGCCTATGCAGGAAATTGTTGCTAACTACAGAGAACTTAATCTTATGACCATTTACACCAACTGATATTTTATCATGCCTGTCTAAGTAGAGAGTAAATTTGGAGTGACTATAACAATAATCTGAGCACTTAAGTTTTTAAGTTGCAGATTGCCTATTTCTTATTGACCAAAATGTATGACAAATCCAAAAGCGTCTTCAGAAACACAATGATGAGAGCAACAGATAATCTCTGTGTGATGAAAGTACACACAGAATGCATTTCTGGGAGAAAGCAAATAAGTAACAATATTTACAGTCTCCCCGTGTTTGAATGTAAAACCTAAAATTCCTAGAAATTATTCAGAAGTTGTACGACTAGAGAACATTGGCAATGATAGAAGGCTGCAAAATACCATTTACAGTCTTCTACACAGCAAAGGAGTATTTCTGTTTGTTGTTGTTGTTTTGATTATTGTAGGCTCACCGATATTTTGAAATGACTGATCATTCTAGGATACCTGTTTTATAAAATACACAAGATAAGTAGATTCTACATTCTAAATGAGGTGTACACCAATTCTTTTTTTTACAGTTAGTGACTTGAGTTTTGGTATTGTTCTAATGTAATTCAGGAATGCCTTCTTGTTATAGAGTAGTTTATGATGTATCCTTCTGTTATCTCCACCAAATTCCTAGTATTTGCAGGTTTATTTTTTTGTTGTTGCTGTTGTTTAATTCATCTTATTAAATATTTTATTGAAGTGTTTGTATGTTTGAGCTTTTCATTTTAAAAGCTTTGATGCAATATTCCATCTCAAAATTTAGCGTGTTTTAGAGCCTTGTGTAAAAAATCTGTACCAATTTTAGGAGTTACCTATATCGGCTTTCAGTATTGGGAGAATCTCTCTTAGGGTCACTTTTGGGTCATCTCTTTCCATTCTAACCTTTCTAAATAAATATTTTTTTCTTCCATCTTATTTGCAAATTAATGCTAAGTATAACTTTTGTATGAGCTTAAGCTCATACTAGCTTAAGCTGGTATGACTGCCAGATCCCATTGTTTGTAATTGGCCTGCATGTTGAAGCCAGACTGAAGATAAGGCTCATGTCAGCTGCTGGTTATTGAGATGCTGTGAAAAGGCAGAGGGTGCTTATAGATCACAGAGAGAACCACGTGCCAGCTCTCACCTGCAGGTTACATTGATTTGTGTTTTGAACATATTTCAAATTGAATTATTTGCCTTTTTAAGGAAATTCAAATCAATGAACCTGTGCTCTTAAGCAGAAAAGTGAGTAGAGGATGGTAATCTGAAGAAGCTGACCTGCAAAGCACATTAAACTTTAATATGCATTTATTTCTTTAAAGGTTATTACACTTGTGTAGAAGTAATCTTCACTTTAAGAAGACAAGTTGGATTTTACATGATGGGTGTTTATGCTCCTACACTGCTAATTGTTGTTCTGTCCTGGCTATCATTTTGGATCAATCCTGATGCAAGTGCTGCAAGAGTCCCACTGGGTAACCTGCCTTCACATATGCTGTTACAGTCCACTCAACACCATCAAGCCATTCTCAGTTGCTTTGACAGCATGACACTGGACACTGAAAGCAACTTCCATATCCACTCATCATTTTCACTGAAACCTCCTCATTCCTGGCCGTGTAAAATCCACCCCCATATTGAAGCTTTGCTTGTTAATGATTCCAGTGCTAATATGATGAGGACACTCCCTCTGCTTCTCTGTACTAGGACAAATCTGATCTTATCAAATCTTATTTGTGGGTGTTGTTGCAGACACTGGGGCAATACATAGTGTATAGGAATTTGAGCATTTGAAGAACCCTTGAAATAAGGAAGCAGGATGATGACTAAGAATCTAAATAGCTATCTCTTGTAGCAAGTTTTCTGAAGATTAATAGAAACCAAATGATGTTTAGAAAAGAATTAACATCCTTGATTTCATTAGAAACTCAGTTAATGAACTATTTCAGCCTGTTGTGCTGCTCAGCACAACACAATAGGCAGGCTCTTCATTTATTATGGGATTGTAGGACATGGAGTTAATCAAAACAATAGTATCTTATCTTCCCTGTTTAATTGTGCATGGGATTCTGGCTCTGGGATGGGCCAGCCTGCAGATCACAAGAGCTCAGTGAAATGTGGAGCCAGGCTCTTGCATCTTGACACTGCTACATGTAATCCTTTCCTATCCCCATGCCTACCACAACCACTCTTTTCTCAGGTCTGTAACTCCTTGTCCCCACCTTTCCCTGTCTTTCCCACCTCCATACCCCTTATTTTCCAAGTCTTCTCCATGTTCCCAGGAGACATAATTCAACTGTTTTCCCATCCCTCAAAGGTGCAGTTTAAGCATCTCTCTAGGCTCTGACTTACTGAGAAGCCTCCCACCCACATCCCAACTGGATCCAAGTCCTATGCAGCCTCATGTGCATGAGCAAATGCTGAAGAGCACTAGAGATCCTAAGGAACAGAGCCTGCCCTGTCGCCATCACAGATTGATCAGTAGAGTCTGAAATCTCTTGGAACAGGAAAGATTTTTGCCAAGCTTGTTAAGTATAAATGTCCCTGTAGATGCCTTGCTCTGAGCTGTGCTGCTTCATTTTCAAGATGTGTACCACATCTCTTTCTTCTCCATGGATGTGATAGCTAAGATAAACAAAGAGCTGCTCAAGATCTGGAGAACCAAGACTGAAATGCTGCTTTTGGTTTCTCTGCCACAGTTGGCTACCTTCCTCAACCTAAACATAATGAAAACATGTTTCATTATATTTATTGTATCTATCTCTTTTACAGGGAACTGTTTCAGAATACAAAACAACTTTATTTTTCTTGATCTTTAAAAATACTATTGGTTCTTGAGGAGGAGTCACAATCCATATTAGTTTGATAGCAAGTAACAAATAGGTGGAAAACTAGTAAGGATGATTCCCATAGCACAAAACATAAGATGTTTCAAGAAAGAAGAAAAAATCATTCTGGAGAAACTATGTCATGTCTTAAATTAAAAAATAGAATCAAGAACTGGAGTTTTATTGAGATCCAGTATGATCAAAGCTTTATCATTATAAAAGTATTTCTCAGTATTTATAATCCTGGTTTTCAAATAGCTGATCAGTCAGGTTTATCAATTATATGTTACATCTGTAGGAAGTATAGTGATGATTTATGTAGCATGGATGTGTTTATAACTAAACACGCATGCTTATTTATTTGCCTGTTTATCTGTTTTTATGTGTTTTAAGTTTTTTTTGGCTCCTTTTATATATTACCATGATATAATGCATTTTCAAAGATTCCTACCATTGGCCTGGCTGTGTAACTTTTCCTGAATCCCCAGAGAAGCAACAAACACTAAATCTGACCATCCTTTAGTCATGAGTCAGTATTCAGTAATGCAAGTTGATAGCACCATGGTTGTGTTAAGATTTATGTTTCTCCAGTTTGCAAGAGGACAACAAACTAACTCTTCTCTCCACATCCTTAAAGAGAGTTGATCTTGAAATCTAACAGGATAAACATTTCTGTGTCAAGTGAATATCTACTCACAAGAAAGTGTTACCAGTTGTCATTAATATTACAGTGGTTGGTAAGATATCTTATTAGGTGAGAAGCTACTTCAGGTCTACATGTGAGTATCCTAATATAGTTGTCCTTAGAATTAAGTATAGTGGACTACTGTTAGCCATGCCTAGGAATCTCAGATGTTTCTAGCTGATTTAGAAATGCGAGAACTAGAAAGCTCAATATTATTTTGTAGATTGGTTAATTTTCTGGGAAAAGGTGTTTTTTTTTTTTTTTTTTTTTTTTTTTTTTTTTTTTTTTTTCTTCAAAGAAAAAGGTTGTATCCATCTAGGAACTAAGTAAGTTGCAAGATTTTTTTTATACCTATAATATTGAATTCAATTAGATGATATGGTGGTAGGGAATTCCACAAAGGACACGTATCTGGAGAGCTCTGGCTAAGTGATTTAAAGATGGAGTGATCAAATGCTTCTTTCTAAATAAATGCTTGTGTTTTAATGAGGCCTATGGAGGATTCTCCAGTTTTTTACAGGTGGAAAGTGTGACAGCATCTGTTCAAAAAATTCCTCTCTTTCCTTCAGTGCCACCTAACGCCCAAAGGGAGTAAAGTGTTCCCTGAGGCTGTAGGCATCTAAGGGACTTCAGGCTTCCAACCAACCACAGTAGCCTGAAGTAATGGAGTCACACACCACACACTGTCTCCTATGAAAGCATACTTGGGATACTATAGAGAACTGAAAGCTTGGAGAAGTGATGGGTGACATATTCCCCTTATGTAACAGACAAACATGCCCTCCATCATGCCTGCAATCAGCTCTATCTTAGTTCAACTCATTGCATTTTAAGAAACTGCAGCAAATATAGGGTCTCAAAGGACAGATGTTGAGATGTATTTGAATAGCGTAGTATTAAGACTGGCAAGATTATGTCTTCTAGTTTACAAAGTGTAATGAGAGAAGTGAATGTATTATAGATAACAAAGTATGAGGAAAGAAGGATGGAATATTATATTTGAGATGGAGCCAGACATTTTTAAAGCAGTAATATAAAACAGAAAATGCTATTTTGTACAGCATAAAATTAACCTTTGTAATTCATTGCCAGGAGATAGTGCTGAGGCTAGTTGAGCCTGATGGATTTGAAAAAGGGAGATTTATTTATCTGGCAGTATATGCTGAAGTGCTTTAGTGATATTATGCACATGTAACCTTTGTTAGTGTTTTTAAAACAGGAGCTCTACGCAATCATGCTTTAGGCAGTGAGCTAACTACCCTTCATAATAGGGATGAAGAAGAAATTTCTGTGTGTGGATAAATTAGTTATTAGGTTATTACATCACTGAAATGTGAATAGCATGTTGGCAGTGGGTCAGATCTTGTACTGCAGACCTTGTAAACTTAAACTGTTTGGTTATATTTGAGATGACTGAAGACTGGGTGTAAGTGACCTATTAAATGAAAGAAAAAGCATGTAGTTCTTGTCTCTGTGCAAAGCTGGCAGATGGATATACTTTGTGATCAAGAGGGATCACGCTCTAGGGAAAAAAGAAAAAAGCAGACTTGTTTCTTAGAAAGACCAGCATTCCCAAGTTTGTACCAAAGAACTGAGGTCCCTTCTCCTTTTTGTCCCTAAGAAGAAAATGGAGATTTCCTCCCTGACACACCACTCTCATTTTAAAAATTATTTTTGCAGGTTATCTTGAAGCTTATTTATTCATTCTCCTCAGCTACGTTGGAGCTGTAGTGTTTGAGCCCTATTCAATAGGTACTGTCAGAAGTGCAACTTAGTAGCTCTGGTGCAAAGTCTCTCTGAGGCAAGACCAGCTCTGATCTGGCAGCAAAATGGCTGCTTGATTGAATATTTCTTTTTTACTTCTGTGTTGTCTCAAAAACCTAGAAGATTTTCTTTGGTTTCTCTAGCTCAGAGAATGAAGGTTTCATCCTTCCAACAAATGGGAATTAGCCTCAGAGAGATGAAGACAGGAAGAAGTGTCTTTTGTATGTTAAAAGACAATATGCTTTTTATTACATTTCATAATGATCAGTAATTAGTGTTCAGCCTGCCAAAACCAGCTGGTGTTGGTCATTGAAAATGAATAAATAAATAAATAAAAAGTGAACTATACTTTTCTTTCTTCTTGTCCTTATGATATATTTTTTTCCCTTGATAGAGTAGTATAAGCCAGAGTAGACGATAAAGTGTATTTGTTCAGTATTTGCCTTGTCATTCTGATTCAACAGAAAACATCTTTGTTAATCACAATGGACAAAAAAACAATCTAGCTTAGCAATTGTTTATTGACATCACACATTTTTAAATGAAACACCATAAAATTTTGTGTTTAAAATCATATAGCTACTTATTTATACTTTCTTTTCAGTGTCTTAGAAGCTAATAAGTGTCCTGTTTGAGATCCATATCAAAGTAAGTTATTAATCTGATTGAATTCCAAAGTGGAACAGTAACAAAAGGATGTTTGTTATTTATGACCAGCTAGAATTTAAGACTATATAAATATTTTCAGCTTCATTAGTATTCTTACATTTTCACTTACTTTATATGGATCTCAAGAAAAAGATCTATAAAATAATTCTTGTAATGCTTTGTATAGCACATGTGACCCTTATAAGAAACATCATTAAGGCTCACTGAGTATCTGCTCTTGTGCATCTCTTTCTATGGATGTCAGTTACATTTCATGAAGCTGCCTGCTTATAATTGAAAATGATTTTCATCATTAGCATTCAGAAAAAAAACTTCTGATCTGGGTGGAAATAAGTTTCCCCTTTTTTCTTTGAGATCACACTTGTGTTTTGTTTCCTGTGATGTGAGTCCTGTGTTAATAGTGATGTTTGGAAGCTTTGTAAGGAGCAGTGCTTATTGAAACCTGGCTTTACCGCATGTGACCTTTCAGTAGCCTTTGCAGATGTACTTTTTTATTACAATAAGGGCTTCCTCAAAAGCTCTTTATCTAGAAAGCTTCCTCTGTATACTGAAAGCTCAAGCAGGGATGTTCGTAGACCTCTGGTCAACTCAGTGTTTTCATCTTCACAGTAAGTTGTGAACACAGGCTTTTTAAGGTGCACTTTAAAAACAGTACCCCGTCAGGTTTAAATGTTACGCTTGTGGATGGATCATTCAGAAATGCCTCCTGCTGTAGCACAGTGCAGATTTCTGGGACAGCAGTGATTCTTCAAATCTAATTTAAAGGACTTGGAGTTTTTTGATTTAGATGCCATATATTTCTCTTCTATCTTCCCAGAATTAGATGCACACTGTAAGTTAAGTCTCTGGAAAACCCATTTCCCATTGTATGATGAGTGTTGTGGCAGGAAAATGACAGCAACTAGTTTAGCTTTCTTTATTTCTCCATTTATAAAACAAAGCTACTCATTATTAATAATCCATCACTAACAATATCCTATGTAAGTATTAAATTTAACTTGTTCATTAACTGCAGGCATGTACACATTGTTTATCTGTTGCAGAATATACCTACCACCTTGTCAAGTTCCATTTGCTGTTACAACTCATCATTCAGTGTTGTCTGTTTCAGAAGAGGAGCACAGCAGGTGTTGATAAGGCTAAGTTTTCTTTAATTAATACTGTATTTTTTCTTCTGTAGGTATCTTCTCAGTGCTCAGCTTGGCATCTGAATGTACTACTCTTGCTGCTGAACTTCCCAAAGTGTCTTATGTGAAGGCCTTAGATGTATGGTTGATTGTTTGCCTTCTGTTTGGGTTTGCGTCGTTGGTGGAGTATGCAGTGGTTCAGGTAATGCTAAACAACCCAAAGAGAATTGAAGCTGAAAAAGCCAAGATTGCCAAGGCAGAACAAGCTGAAGGAAAGGGTGGAAGCTCTGCTAAAAAGAACACTGTGAACGGCACAGGGACTCCTGTCCACATCAGCACTTTACAGGTAAGAGCTGTCAAGCTGTGTATGCAAAATCAGCATTATCCTATATTAATGTAGTTCCAGAAAGATGCTGCTATAATAGTTTTAAGCTTAGAGGTGGCCAAGATGCTAAGAACATGCTGGTAATTAATGGCTGGACATCTAAGCAAATGGTCCCTAATGATTCGGTGTCAGATGTGCTAAATGAAATGTTTATTTATTTTTAATACCTTAGTACTGTACTTGTTGCTGAGCCTTAGGTAAATAAAGAAGCAAGCAGATTGACAGTTGCTCTTTTTCTTTTAATAAAAAATAGCAGCTGTCAAACTGTAACTATTGAGAGGACAAGACTTTCAGTCAGTGTTTGTTGAGAGCATACTCAAGTATCAGCATCTCATTGCTTTTCTTGGAACAGCCACAGCTGCACTGCATTGCATGTAAAGAATCTCTACAGCCAGGGATTCAGAAGTCTTGGCATTTGTAAACAAAAGACAGGTCTGTTTGTCTGTCAAACAGTTCCTGCATTTCTTGTGTTGCCAGATGGAGTATGGGTAAATTGATCAGAGCTCATTCTGTGAATAAAGATTAGTTGTGCATCTTAGCTTACGCCAAAGTTTTCCATATAACCCAAGATTTATCAGACGTCCCAGGCCATCTACCTCAGTTCTGCAGAAGAAAATACATTAATGCCACAGAGTATGGAATATGAAGATGTCTTATAGTTTTCTATAGCTCTACAATTTAGATGTATAAAATAAAGGTATTTGACCAGATCCAAATGACATTATCAGTACTGTACGATGTGACTTTAAAACATCTTTAAGGAGTGACTATTTTGTGCCAGGGTAGCAGAAACCCAGCCCTAGTGTAAAGCTGGCATTGCCTCATGACTAATTACCCCCAGTTCAGAGAAGCTGCTGATAGCACAGAGCAGTGCACTTGACTACCATGATTCTCATCTGATAGAGCCTCCTAAGAACTGTTTTGGCAGGCAACTAAATTCAGCTTAAAGCTATCCTGTGTCTGCTTTGACTTGAGTCACAAGTAATTCCCTAGCAGCAAGCAGCATGGGAACTTGTCCTATCCAGGAGTATAAAATGATGACTTTTGTCATCTATGATATCCTGTCATATTTTAATCTTTTATTCCAAGAAGGTAGGTTTGGGTGCACAGTTTATTTCTAAGCTTTGAGGAAAAGCCCAGTTATGATAAATGGCTCAGAACCACATGCAAAACATTTGTCAAACACTTCCCCAAAGCAATGCATTTTATTTCGATAAGATAAAGATATGACACATTTCTCACCATTAAGTGTTCGGATCACTAAGTCTATATTTGGATGTTATAAATAAGTAGAATTACTTTTAGATTTTGGTCATCCCTAGGATATTCAAGCATCTAGGATACTTAACATTTTTCAAACAAGTTATAAATTTAAATAGATAAAAATGACTTTAAGCCCATATGCGCTTCTGTAGATGCACATTATCCTATATATTTGAGCACTATAAATATTCTCAGCTGAAAGCTCCCTCTCTGACCTAGCTACTGCTTAGGAGTACTTTGACACTTCTTACCACTGGAAGGCTATACTACTCTTCTAAATCAAAATAGGTCTAAATCTTTCAGTACCTCTGATTTTTAATCCAAATCTAGGCCTGCCCCACAACATTTGGCTGTCTCCCATACAGAGCTAGCAATGATCAACTAAGGAATGCATTTGTCATATGGCAAATATGTAAGGGAGGGAAATATTAAAGGCACAGGTAATGGAAAAAACTGTATATTGAAAGGCATAAATAATAAGAAAGCCGGAGTGCTGTCCCAGAACGTCAGGAGCTGTTTCTCATCATGATTGTGTTTGAAGGAGAGAACTCATACTGTGATAAATATCTGGAAAGAGCAGAAATATTTGAGGATGTTCTAATTCTTTCCTCACAAGAGGTATATAGAAATCTGAATGCAGCAAGTCATGAAACCCAGGTGATAATAAGGAAAAAGAGAGAGCATAGCTGTAAATTTCATTATAGCTGGATCTGAAATTGAATGAGGCTCAAAGATAGAGCCAACAGGAAAGACCTGGAAACACAAGACTTGTAATGGGGAAAAACAGAAAGCATTAATAATTGCATTGCCCAAATGAAGCACTTTGTTATGAGGTATTAATGAAGAGTTGCTATAACATAGCCAAAAGTTGCTAGAGGGGAATCAAGTTTAAAATATATATATATATCTTTATTTCACTTCACGATATGCCCATGTTTCATATTATTTAAGACAAGTCAAAGCAAAGATCATACTTAAATACTTTTTAATCGCTAGGAATTTTTCTGTACATCCTAAAAATTTGAAGCCTGATGCCATTTGTAATAGAAGGAAAGGAGAAGAGGTCCCTTGTAACAGAGCCTGGTGATATCCCCCTGCAGATTCTCAGGTGAAAGCTCTTCCAGCAGTGAGTCATGTCAAGAGAGTCAGTGATAGTGACTGATGTTCATCAGCAGCAATAAAGAGGCAGGGTGAAAACAATGTTCACAATTTGAGAATCGACCAATGAAGGAGAAAGTCCTCTATGGAAGCATAGTTTGTTTTCGTCTCTACCAAGTCCTGGGTACTGGCTGAAGTAAAGTTGTGTATTGCAAACATACACCAAGCTCCAAAGTCCATGGACTTTGTGACTCATGACTCCTGCCCAGCAAGAGCCTTTCGAAGGTCAGATCCATTTTAACCCCAGAGGTTTACCAGTGTCTGTGTGAGTAAAGTCAATGGGTACATTCTGGCAAGATCACCCTGAAACTGTAGGAAAAAAACAGAAAATTCAGTGTAAGCGGTTCTGCTGGTTTTGCTAGGAGCTTTAAAAGCTTTATATTTGCAGGCTAGAAGACATGAGAGCTATTTGGCTCCTTGTACATAGAGACTGCTCATAGCTGCAGTTGTAAGCAGAGGAGAAAATTATGCAACCTGGTGATAACTGCTGGGAGTGTTTTTTTTTTACTGGGAATATTCAGTAGGAGTTTGAGTGTGTTTCCTAGCAATGCAACATCATACATGATGAGAAAAACAAGCAAAAAGGGAAATGTTTGGGAGATGAATCAGTTTCTTTTTTCTTTCACTGATGCCACGATTACAAGGAGCGATTACATGGTTAACTGTAACAACACCTTTCCACTTGAAAAGTCACATTTTCATCAAGCCTGTTTCTAGAAGCTGTCCCCCACAGGTAATGCACTGATGAGTGAAGCGAACATTTGCTAAAAGAATAGCTCTGGCAGGTGATGAATAGGTCTGTGCAAGTGGTGGTAATAGCTCTAAACCTAGTTATTTTTTAAGGGAAGTGATGCTATTGCTTGCCTTGTCTTGTCTGATCTGCCTCTAGGCTCTGAAACCCAATATGCATCTTGTTCATCTCTAATTGAGTTTTATTTATAATATACTGTACCATTGGTGGTGATCTGTGGTGACCTGATCTTCATATTCTGTGTTTTCCCTTCAAGTAGGACTCTAGACTCAGATTTTTCTCATAGAAATACCATAAACCCAGTTTGCATTTTATATTGTGTGGAAAACCACAGGCTACAGTCTATTTTAATAGTTGCTGACAGCATTTCAGGTACAGGGTAGGTACTTTCTGCTCTAGTGAGTCATGTATCTATCCTTAGAGATAATTCAGAACATGACTGCAAAAAGGCCCTGAGCAATCTGCTCTCGCTGACCCTAATTTGAGCAGGGGGGCTGGACTTAGTTGATCTCCAGAGGTCTCTTCTAACCTCATCTAGGCTGTGACTCTATGATATTTTTACTTTTCTGTTAGTGGGGTAATGAGAATTAGCAGATAGTACAGTAATTGGATTGTGATAGCAAGTTCCTGGTAATGATACTACAGAACACACTCAATCTGAATACCCACTAATTCTGAACAGTCTTTACTTTATTGGTGATCTAAGTCTATCATTATGCTATAAGCAAGAGAGGGGGTCAGTCTACAAGTGCAAGAAAGATTAAGTTTGTTGCAGCTATTCTGGTATGGAGGACTCTTGCACAAGCAGGGCCAGTGACAGATGTGCATGCCAAAAGAGGTTGGGTGCAACAGAAAATTCTGTGGCAGAGGAGAAATGCTGCATAGGGCAGGGAGTGAAAGCTTTCCTACAGTGGGGAAGCACTTCAACTTTCAGGACTCATGCTGAGCTTGAGAGACTGCTGCTGCTATATCGTGTTTGAAGATTTGCCAGAAATCTTTGACAGTGAATTTCTTATCTCATAAATTCTTGAAACCAATTTATGCTTCATTCTGACAGTGAAAGAAGACTTGATCATGGAATGAGCAGTCAAGTGAAAAGTCTTTATTCTATTTGCACAAAACAAATTTAGTTGAGTTCTAGTATTTTTGGTGCTGTGAAAGGACGGATTTTACATATTTGAAAAGCATTTTTTTTCTCATCTAGTTGGAAGAGTTTAAACAAAAAAATATGAATGATGCTGGTGAGCTGTCTGAGAATGTTCGAAACAGCTATAGAATAGAAGGAAAGATATACTACCTATAAACAAAACAGAAGAAAACAATTGAAAACAGACCCTCCAGTGACTGAAAACTAACTCAGCTATAAACATTTGTTTTCTTTTTAGTGGCAAAAGGAGATGCTACGTATCTCCTACGCAAGGTAGGGCAAGAAAAACAATAGCAAATGCTTTCCAAGGCCACATTCTGTGTCAGCATGAAATTGAAAGATTATAACAGATGTGGGAAGTCTTTAATTTTACTTTCTTCACATATCTTTGGTAAAGTCTTTTGATACTCCGCATTCAAGTCCCCTGCTATCATATTCCACAGATACTATCCATGTAATCTTTAGTAGGTGTCATGAGTATCATTACACCTTCTAGCACAAACAGGGTTAATAAAATGCAGTCAAGCTACACTCAATACATATATTATTTCACTTGGTTTAAGGAAGGCTGTGGGTGTGAGCTGTAGAGGATTTAGGATTTCACTGAAAATATCAGAAATATTAGAGAGATGAAGGGTTGTGTGGGAAGAAATTAAAAAATATGTCCAGGCAGCAATTGAATTAGAAAACAGAATCACACTGAATTTGTAAAGATGGGAAAATGAAAGGTTTTTGGTGGTTATTTTTTCCTTAATAATAGAAGCATGTGCTTAGAAAGGAAAAATTGGGGCCAGGTTACTCTTACAAGAGAAACTGTGTCACCATGATAAATCAGTGGTACAGCTGGTACTAAACTAAGCAGGGCTCTGTGTGAATGTGTTGTGAGCAATATTCCACTTATGAGGAAGAGGTGACCTAGAAGCTGTTCCCTCAGCTCTCCTTGCAAGCAAATGAGAACTGACTTGTAAAAGTCTCTACCAGAGCACTTCTTAGATACTAGAGTGGGACAGGAATATTCCATGTTGTCTTATGAGAACACAGAGATAACAATTAGCATCACTGAGATTTACTGTTTTACTCTGGTAGTGTGAGGAATGGACTGTAAGTTTGCAAATCTGAAAGGAAGTCTCTAATTCCATATGCGATTCTGTTTCTCATAGCAGCCTATTAAATGTTACCAGTTTTGACCATGAGAAAGTATGATAAATAAGTAATGAAGGAATGACATTCTTGTGACTCTTGAGCTAATGTGTGGCCCAGTCCTGCAAGTTACCCTTTCATTGCTCAAGAGTCATCTTCATAGCTTGATTGCACAAATCTAAGACTATGGGCAGTCTCTCATATCACTCAGTCCTGTCCCCCATGTTACAGAGTGACAAATAAATGTGGTCTTACAAGTCTCAGTCACCACCTTACTAGGCAGTTTGCCCCATTTACTTCAGTACTGAGCACTGCTGCTGGATGTCAGCTCTTTGAAGACAGGGACACAACTTCAGCAACTTTTATAGGTAGTTTTGCTGTACAATCATGGAATAGCAGTCTTACTTTTCTTTTTTATAAACCATGAGTTTGTTTTTATTGTGAAACCTGCACCTCGGTTTTAGTGTATTGCTTTTGAAATGGACTATTTTCCTGATAAATGTGGAACCTGAGGTGGTTCACCCTTGGCTAAAGCAATTCTGCCTTGCTTCTCCTCCACCTTACATGGGAATATCACAGTTCTTCTAATCAAGGATAACTTTCCAGTTGTCATAGAGAAGCTAAATTCTTCAAAATGTTTGTCATTCATTTCTAAGCCTGGTACTGTATTCCGTTATAATTATGTTTATAACTTAAGAATTCTGATAGTGCAAATATCTCAAACCATCAGACTGCAGAAAACCAGAGTTGGAGGGAGCTGAGAGTAGAATGCCTGAAGGCTTTGTGGTAGAGAGAGAGGCTGCTGGGAACAATAAGTGGGGAGCTTCTGGGAGAACTGAATTTAGTGGATCGGTGATTCCAGGAAGCTCCAGCAGTTATCTGAATGTCACTTGCTTGTGTGTATCACCTGGTTGGTGAACCAGTATGTTTTTCAGCTCTTGGGTTATTTATGTGAACAAATGATATTATTAATGATGCCATTATGTTACGTTTCTCCTTTCCCTTTCCCTTTTCCTTTCTCTTCTCTTCTTTTCTTTTTTTTTTTTTTTTTTTTTTTTTTTTTTTTTTTTTGCTGCTTTTTGTACTGCAAAGAAAATGAAATGTTGTGAGAGACTTACCAAAATCACATAGCACAGAGCCTTGCAAGAAGTCTTCAAATTCCTTTGGGCTACCTAACAGCATGAGGCAATCCTCATGGAGATTTGTTGCATCTGAAATAAAATCTTTCAAAAATCCAAGGAAGGGAAGATTAGAATATTTTTTTTCTTCCCAAAAAATGCTTTTTTATGTGTATAAATATATGTGTATACATACATGGCTAATAGAATTGTCTGGTTTGTAGGAGGGGGAAATTTAACCCAGGAACACTGATGGAGCTGTAGGAAAGACATATATTCTGTTCTTAGTTTACATTTCCCAATTACACTGTTCTCCAGTATACCAGTGGGAGGTACCTGGAATGCTGTCACATCTTTGCTACCTTCTTTAGAGAGGTGTTAATGACTGCAGATACAAAGAAAGTGTGTTTTCACTTCACAAGGCTATCACCCCAGGATGAGATTAACGATCTTGAGGTGGCTAGTAAGTAAAATCAGAACAGATTTAATAATTTGGTCAAAATCTGAATTTTAGAGCTAATTCTGAACATCCAGGTATCATAAAAAAAAAGTAAGCATTGAATAGTGTCTTTCCTGCAGGTTCATCAGCACAGGATCTATTTCCAAAAATATTCTCTACTAAGATATTGTCTCCTCTTCTGTCATCTTAAAATGAAGGCGTCTAACTATAACAGGTTGAGCAGCATGAGACACCTTGTGCATGAAAAATTACTCAATTAGGAATGTTTGGATTAGTTTATGTGATTGACTGATGATCCTTAAGTGCTTTATAATGCAACCATTCAGCAAATTAGGCTGATGTAATGTATCCCTATCAACAAGTAATTTCCTATATGTTTGTTTGCAGTGTTCTCTAGCATCTGCATTAAGTTTGTTAATGAAAAATGGCGAGTAGATCATGATTCCCCTCACTCTTTATTTCATAGGTTGGTGAGACCAGATGCAAAAAAGTTTGCACTTCGAAATCTGATCTGAGATCCAATGATTTCAGCATTGTTGGAAGCTTGCCAAGAGATTTTGAATTATCAAATTATGACTGTTATGGGAAGCCCATTGAAGTCAACAATGGGCTCGGAAAGTCTCAAGCCAAGAGCAACAAGAAGCCTCCTCCTCCCAAGCCTGTCATTCCATCAGCAGCAAAGAGAATTGATCTTTATGCGAGAGCACTGTTTCCTTTTTGCTTCTTGTTCTTCAACGTCATATACTGGTCCATATATTTATGATAAATCTTTTATTATTCTTTTTTTCATCTGTAAGATATATCCCATTTCATATCCCTTCCCTGTCATGAAGGCCAATGTGTGAAATTATTTGCATTTGCAAAGCAATATGTTGCATTTTGATGCCATGCGATTGTACTGAAAATATGGCATCTGAAATTTGAATGAAAGCATGACACTGCAATGTCTGTGCTTCTACCAATGTTGTATATAAATGTACAGCGTACATCTTGCTTTAGGAATATATAAAAGATAATGCATACTACATTATAAAGCTGAATAAATCCCTTCAGTTACTAGTAACATAGAGAGATTTAAAGTGTTCCTGATAATCAAGCTGATGTGCACGTTGAGTATTATTAAAATCAGTATTCTAGTATATGTAGTATTTAAAAGCTTTTCTGCTGACTTTCTGAGAAAAAAAAACAACACATCTTGTTCTTGTATAATTTTAGATGGCACTGTTGAAGAAAAAGCTAAGTTGTGAATCCTGTTATTTAGATGTCATAAGTGAAGGCAGGATTGAATAAGCTGATCCTATTTATGTGGAAAAATGAAGATCAGAGAATTGCTGTATTTTTAATCAAAATCAGCAATTTTGTAAAATTTAGGGGAGAGGGGGTGGAAAAAAAAAAAAGCAATTGTATCCATCAAGCAAGCACACTTCAAAACTGTATTAGAATATGCTGACTATTAAGCATTGTGCCCAGTTTTGACTGTTGTGTCCTTAGGCACAAGCTAGATATGCTGAACAGTTTGATTTTTAGACTGCGGGTATCAGGAGTTTTGGAGAAACACCTCAAGATGCTGTTCGGTATCTGTTCATATTATGCATTTTTACATTAGTCTGTTCTCTGGCTCATCTCTAGTGTCTTGCAAGCCTACAGTGAAAAGTCACAATTAATTTTTTTGTTGAATATGATATGTCTTACTCATTTTAAACTACAGGCTTTCAAGAGGATAAACAAAGCAAAGAAACATTTTGTTTTCATGATGAAATCCCTTTTTAACTCTAGTTATTTATTTTCTGTTTGCCTTCTGTTGTACAGACGATCAGAGCTAACATCTAGCTAGCTAGAAGTCTAAGGATCTAAGTCTATTAAATACATCGTGAATTCTTACACCTATGTGTTAATTGATGGCTACCCTCCCCAACTCATTTATTTGGCTGCTACTTGTTGGAAATTAAGATCCTGTGCATGGAATGGTTTGACAAGGGACTGTTGTGCATTTTATTTTTCCAGAGAAAACCAGAAAAATGGATTCCCCAGGTTGCATAGGGCAGGAATCGGTACCTATGGTCTCTGTTGGTGCCATGGTACACTACTCTGTAAGGGCAAGTAATGAGGTAAAAGAGGTTCATATGAACGCTTCTTTTATGTACACAGTCCAAGTAGCGTGTGTTTCCTGAGAGCACACAGAGACTACATCTTCTGCCCTTGACAACATACTGTAGAGAAACATGTTTATGCTTGTAAAACTGGGGCATAAAATGTAGTTAAAATATTAAAATAAGACAGTTCTTGATCGGTTGGCCAATCATTAAAGGGAATACAGATTATTGGAAGGGACTGAATTAAATACCCAAAACATTCCATAAGGTAAAAAACAGATATATTCACGTGTCATGCTGCAGTTCTATTACAGAATGGGTTGAGCCAGTGGAAGACAAAGGACTCTCCTGTCATTCTTGTTTTGCTCCCTGCCACGAGAGCATTGTGCACATACGAGCCTGTGTAACCAGAAGGTTGAAAGTGGAAATATAAAAGGGGGGAACTAAGTCACGCTGACTTCACTGGGCACCTAGTGGATCTGTTAACCATGGTTTTCTAGCCCCTGCCACTCCATAATCAACAGCCTGGTTTTAGGTGAAACCCATGCTACTGCCACCTAACAAGCATGGTTGGTCTTCCATCTCAGAAGTTACTGATGATTACTGGCCTAACATCTTTTTGTAATACAAACTGCTACAGATGTCTTTCACTCCTGAGTCTGAAATTTTCAACTCATGTTTGGGCAGAAGAGGTCTTTTGTTCACAATAAGGATGCATGCTTTCAGTCAGCTTCCTTGCCATTTTCTCCTGGAGATTTTCTTTACTAGGCAGCTAGAGTTTGTCCTTTGGATTTCTTTCTGGTAAAGAGGAAATGGAAAGGAAGTAAAAAATGTTATGGAAGAGAAATTAATGAATTCCCCAATGTTGAACTGGGGGAAAATCTGTTATCATTAAGGTCTAGTGCAAAGTTTCAGAGTTGTTGTCCATGGAAAGTATTTACAGAATTGCTAGGGACTTTAAGAAGCAATAAGGATAACTCAAAGAGAGAGAGGAAGGGAGAAGTATCTTTTATACATATATCAGAGTGCTATATTTATAGACATTATTTATTCTCATACTTGTACTTTTTCTTACAGCATTGGAAGGCAAGAAAACAATTATATGTATTGGAAATTATATGACTTTTGGAAGATAATTTTCTTGTTAGAAATGTTATTAAATGATTCATCTGTAATTAATGTCCACATTTTATCTGTATAATCACAATTACAGATTTTATTGTTAAATTAATCTTTGTTCCTTCTTGCTTTCCTGCTTACCTGATGGGTTTTGTGTTTTATCAAAAAAAAAAAATTAATAATTCACTGTAATTGCTTTCCAACTCAAACAAAAGGAAGCAAAAGGAATGCGTACTATTAAGATAAAGGCTTTTCATTCATTACAGCACAAAGACTTAAGGACAAAAGCAAAGCTTAATAGCAATTTTTAAAAAAACAATTATCAACTATAAAGTAATAATATTTTTTACTTATATAGATAATACTGCCGTTTTTGAATTAGCTCAGAATGTACTAACTTCTACTGAACAGTAATAATTGATTTATTTTGCTTCTTTCTTCTAAAGGTCATTGAGCTTTGCATATCATATCGCATTATGGTCCTCCAGCACCCTCTAGTTGTAAAATTCTGTCTGTCGAAGTATTTCCAGAACGAGGTGCAAGTATTAACCTGTGTAGAAGGTATGGAATATTACTTGATATTATGAAAAGCAAATGCTAATTATTTAAAAATGAATGGACTTAAAATCAGTGGATGGCTACAGAATCCTGCCATTCATGGTTTGAAAAATGTAGAAAATAAGGCATTTGATCAGTACTAATGCGTTAGTAGCTGGATTATCTGGTCATGACGTGTGAACAAACTGCATGATTCAGAAATCTGTTTCCAATGGAGAGACCATCTGTGTTTCAGCTGTCATTTGCTTTACGTTCTCCTCTTGACTATTAGGCAAGTTACAAATTTCTGTTCTACCCTTAATATAAACCTCAATATTTTTTGGTAATAAAGCATCAGGAGGTTGCACCTTTTCCTTCAAAGTGTTATCACCTTGGAAGCATTGGTCAGACTTCTAAAACTCTTCAGCAGGTAGTGCTACTTTAGATACAAATTAATCCATTACTTAACTTCATCCACAAATTGAAGCTACGCAGTAAGTAAGGATGTGACCTGAACAGATTATCAGCTACTGTGCATTGATACTCTACTAGGATGTGTGAAAGGGACTGTGTGAAGTAATTGATTTGATTCTCAAACTGTGGAAATCCATACTTTATTCTGTGGTGCTGGTGAGACTTGTACTTGATATCCATTTGTAAGAACAGCTCTGCCAGTGATTTTGGTCACTTCCTTTTTTACAGTCTTCTGTTAATTCTGTCTGCGATAGCGTATGTGAGTAGTGTATCTTTGGAATGAAGAAATCAGTTTATTTCTGTAAGTGCAACTTACTGACCACTTAGAAACATTGCCAAGCAGGTTTCATTCTTCTAAGTCTTTGGATCAGTTTGGTCTTGGTAATAGAAGACTGTAACTAAAAACTGATTTAAACTCTATTATTCATTATAGAGAATGTACTAACATTGCCTTTTGGGGCAGTTGCAGTGATCATGACCCACGAAGATTGATATGTTTGTATTAGCATTTTGAAGGAAATATGGATAGTAGTTACCCTAAATTTAAAGTATTTCACCCTGGAGCGAGAAGATAATTTACTTAAGAAATCTGCCATAAATATTTAGGTAATTTATGCAGAGACTTTATAATACACTTGAGACCATTGGTCTGTTCTTCAATTCAAGCAGCTTACCACTGCAGTTATTGAATAACTTGTGCTGAGGATATTTATAGAATAGATAACAATAAATTATTTATTTCCAGAGAGTGTAACCTGAGTGTATGCAGTGTCAAGTGATTTGTCAGGCTATAGAGATAACTCAGTGCTGAAATGAGTACAGATGTGGTATATAGCAGATAAGGGAATGATTGAACACCATTACTTGATGCTTTGGTGTACTAATTGTGGGATTAAAGATACAGTTGAGGAAAAAAAAAAAAAAAAAAAAAAAGCCAAGAAATTCAGGTACAGAGAGATTAAATAATGCTTTTATTTGTGTCTACAATTTAATTTGCTGGATGTAGTAATAATATGGTTATAACAGTTGCCTTCTTTTTTATAAAAATGCAAAGATTTGCTTAAAAAAATAAAATAATTCATCTGTGGTGCCAGAAGGATACAAAACCTAGTTCTTTCCATAGGAGGATCTATGCTGGAATAAAGGGGAAATAAAATTAAGTCTTAAGCACATT
This sequence comes from Excalfactoria chinensis, assembly GCF_039878825.1. Taxonomy (NCBI): domain Eukaryota; kingdom Metazoa; phylum Chordata; class Aves; order Galliformes; family Phasianidae; genus Excalfactoria; species Excalfactoria chinensis. The sequence continues at coordinate 66,206,311 of NC_092828.1, read as the reverse complement.
AATTCTCATTGTTACAGTTGTGTCTCTACCATTGTAGAAAATACCTGGGCTGCTTGCAGCATGCCCTTGCATTTTGACTGAGCCTGTGCACCTCCCATAACCTGTCCTCACTCCTTCAGTGACAGTGGTAGACATGAGAAGAAAGTCATGTGGTGCTTTTGAAATGTTTCTGAAAACCCTTCGTTGCTATGAATACATCTGCTCTGCAGTCCCTGAAATGTCTGCAGCTAATGCAGGCTTACCCAAATTAACTTTAAACTTGCTGTCTGGGGATTGCTAGCAATGCAGCCATGGCAACACGAGCAGAGGCAGGGAAGCTTACCTGCTGGTGTGGTAAAACAATCAGAATTTGATGTTAACCCCCACACAGATTGCTGCTGCCCTGGCTACTGCGCTCAGGCTTAAAGTTAGATTATGGGGGTGTTCACCAGTTCATGTCTGTGTAATATAGATGAATTCTACATGGCACATGATTGGATGGAGATGGATTCTTTTCTTCCACTGGTGATGTGAGAGATGGTGCTGTAAAATGTGTGTCTTGATGTTATGAAGCTCTTCTGTCATATTTAACTTCATGTTCTGACAAAAGTGTTCACTGGTGGTGTGAAAAACGAAACAATGCAAGTGTAAAAGAGTGAGTGGGATTTGGCCAACTGAGCATGAAGGAGATTGTCCATTGCATCTTAATCATACAGACTATCCATTCTGTTTATAGCACTGACACTGGTAATGATGGTTGGATCATAACCGTAAAATCATAGTATCACAAAATATCCCAAGATGGAGGGACCCCCAGTGGTCATAGAGTCCAACCCCCAGCTCCACACAGACCACCCAAAATCCAAACCATGTGTCTGAAAGTGGTATTCAAATACTCCATGAACACCAGCAGCTTGGGTCTGTTCCCACTGCTCTGGGCAGCCTGTTCCATGCCTGTCCTCTCCCTGTAAGGAGCTGTAGCCACCATCAGGCCTCCCCTTGACCTCCTCTGCCCTGCGATGAAAAAAACAACAGGACCTCAGTTGCTCCTTATCTGTCTTGCCCTCTAGATCTTTCTCCATCTTCTTAGTCCTCCTTTGAATGCTTTCTAATATTTTTATGTCCTCCTTATGTTGGGGCACCCAGACCTGCACACGGTGATCAAGGTGAGTCTGCACAGCACTGAGCAGAAGGGACAGTCCCTTTCTTTGCTTGGTGGCAGTGCTGAGCCTGATGAACCCCAGCTGGCAATAAGCCACATAATGTGCTTTGAAAGAAGGAAGCATGAAAACTGTGAGATAGAAAGAATAGGGTTATGGATAACTGTTTTCCACCTGATTAAGTCCTTCAGGCTGTGGGAGTAGATCAGTTATTTTCATATGCATCTGTGCATTCCTGTTTCTCTCCATAAACATCATAGAAGGAATCATTTTTCACTTAGGAAAGCAAAGTCAAGAGGTTCTTGGGCCCAAGAAATCCTCTTGAGTATAGCAGGTCAAGCTGCTGTTCCACTGCCCTCCAGCAAGACCGTCTAACTAGGACAGATCCTCCCCTAATGGTACAAATGACAGGAAGAATCCCTGCTGAAACTGCTGCCACTGAGAGGAAAAGCTTTGTGTAGGCAGCCCCTTGTTTCTTCTTTCTCTGCAGCATGCATCGTGATAATCAACAGCACCATTTAGCTTTTTTGTTCTGCGAGGTTTTCCTTTCAGCAAGCCAGCATTATTTCCTCACCAAGATGCTTCTGCTGTCCCACCAGCATCTCATGATGACATGATCTGCATGTCAACCTGATGGAGCCCATGAAAGCACACCAACTGATGCTCAAGAACAGTTCAGTGGTGACAGATGACAAGAAGCTTCCTGGGTTTTCAAATTTTAATGCCAGCTGCATCGTGTCATTTTAGCTATGTCCCTTTAACTAATATTATGTAATGTTGTGTTATTTGGGTAAAAACTCACTGCATGCATTGTATTTTCTAGTTCAATGTATTGGATCATGAGTTTCTTGTCCAAAGCAGAATATACAGGAAAAGTAGCTCATGTGACTTTTTAAAAATGTTGATTAACCTTCAAACTTGATTTTGACCCAGAGGCTTGGGAAATATATTTCTCAGTGTTTAATAAGCCCTACGTTGTCACAACAGATTTATCAGCGTGTCAAGCAGGCTCCTTTTTTCAGATTCATTTGTTTGTTTCTTTGACTCCCAAAGGCTGTCACATTGGGAAACATTAATTAACAGACTGGCTATTTCAAAGGCATGATGCTGGCAGGAGCTGGCTGTAAAGGCTGATGTCTTTGACCAGGACCAATCCGATATCAGTTTCTGATTTGGATAAAGCTACCTGCTTGTGCTGCTGACATGTTCTACTCAGCTGCAGCACTTTTTGTGTTGCTAAACCTTCTGGAGGGGTTTCAGGGTCAGGTGACTGCAGAAGCCATTTTCTTCTCAATAAAATGCAAATAGCATACAGCATCCACCGTGAACTGTAATCAGCTTCATAGAATTAAGCTTTAATCTTTATCTGCTAATACTTCATATATTCTAGTTGACTCACTGAAGGGAAAAATTATTAAAAAAAAAAACACAAAAACTTTCTTAAGTGGAAAGACACACATACATAATAGTAGCAGATGGTTGCATTGGCCCTCCACAGCCAAAATTAAAGTACTTGCTTGTTTTCTCTGGACTTACAGCTCTTCTTTTCCTGGGAAGATAAAGCCAGGAAGGCTCCAGAGCATCTACAGCTGTATAAGTGCTTGTGGCTGCTGTTCAGGAGCAGATCAAGTAACCCCCTTGTTTTGCACCTACCTTAGGTGGCTTCGCATGCTGCAAACAGAAAAACACAACTACGCTTCCCAAAGTCTGTGCCTCAGCAATGACATGTTCATCACAGTTGCCACTTGACATTCTTTGCAACAGAGAGGCACATCGTTTAGAAAAATAACTGCAAAAGTGCCACAGTAATATTCTCAAACTACGCAATTTCACAGGAGCATTTTACACCACTCTTGTAGAATTCTGACTGTTATAGATTTCACGGTGGGAGACTTTAAACAGAAAATCTGTAGGAAATTTGGTAGCACTTTATTATATCACCAGTTACCTATAAGCATGCTTTACTGCTTTATTTATCATATGCTTCCATATTGTTCCTATTTCAGGAACAGCATTTTAAAACAGGAATTTTTCTAAGTATATGAGTCGTTAAAGCATGTTATAGTTCATCCTATCTTTTCTACAGAAATATAAGAAGGAGACAGTGTATTTTACATCACTGTGTTCTTCCAGGGAGTTTACTAGTCCCCATGAAGAATGTCTTGATGAAATTAAATAGGTGGAAAAAAATTTCATGGAGTGTGCAAATGAAACAGCCAGGAATAAATCCACTTATGCAAGACTCACACTGAGAGGCTGATGAGCTTTGACAATTGGAATAAATTATTTTGGCTGGAAGGAGATTCCATCTTTTCAAGACAGGACAGCACCGAGCCTTACAGTAGTTTTCATTTTGCAACCAAACAAAATAGCTTTATGGAAGTTATCGGGTAACCTTGTCCGTAGTGACCTTGTACCTGTGCCATATAAGCATGCCCCCATGCAGTGTGTGCTTCCTACCAGTTCACGGCCACATGATTGCAGCTGATGAAGTGATGTCTTCTTTGGCTGAGCAGCACGATGATTGCTGCTGGCTGCCATGTGGTGCATGACTGAAGGCACAGCACCACATAGCCTAAGTCTGAACAGCTCTACTCTGAAAGACCCAAGTGAGGGTCTGTAGCTATGCATCATACCTAGTAACTAAAGAGAGACAGGACCTTCTGGGCAAATCTGGCTATCTATTTCCTTGATTTTTTTAACCTTCTGTTGCATTGACTAGCAATGCTACTTTCAGATAATAGCCTTTTGTTTAGGTTGGCTCTGTCTGGGCAGAAAATATTCTCTTGCTGTATATTGTACACTGCCTTAAGGCACTTCTGAGATGCACACAAATAATTATAATAAAATATTTCAGTCTTTAAGAATAATTATGGTCATAGATGGTAGTAATATCTATATTTGTCATCCTATAGTATAAACATTTCTTGAGGTGGTCTGCCTCTGATTTTCGGTGCTTGATGTTCCCCATCATTTACATTGGTTTTACTATGTAATTATTACTGCTTTACTCTCAGAGGAGAATTGAACTCCCTTTATGTGTACATTCCTCCCTTTAATATTACTCCTTCCTTAAAATAACCAAACAGTTCCTTCCTCAAATCCAAACCCTGCAGATTCTTCTGCAGAAAAAGTGATATATTCTAAACTGGTACATTTATTAGTTTAGAATTAGATGTACACATGCATACACATCCTTACACAGTATAGCAGCATTCTTAGAACTAAGTGTTAATGAAAATAGATTGTCAGTATTTAATGACAGAATGGTATTATCCTTTGCTATTTTTAATACTATTGTTTGACAAGTATTTTTGAAGTATGTCAACGTTTTACTGTTTTTTTCCAGCCCCCTGTAAATTAAGTCATCCCCCCAGGATGTCAAGTTAACTGTGTGGACCAACAGATATGAAAACACACTCTGGAGAAAGTCCTTCGGTTGCACACTCAGAACAAATATTGTGAAGTGTAATGTAGTCAATGGCTCCTCCTTTTTAAAGGAAAGCAGTGATTAGTTAGTATTATTTTACCAGGTTGTTAATGCTAGCAATGCTCTATTGCAGTTGTATAACTAAGTTAATTACTAATAAAGAAATGACTCTCATAAACAGGGTAACAAAAAGTATGGACGTACTTTCTGAGGTTAGCTCAATCCTTGAGATAGGAATCCCAGATTAGGTGAAACAGTCTCTCATTTATAGGGCAGTAAATCCACACCAGTGCAGATGTAATCATTGGGATCTGGCCCATATGCAGGAAATTAAAAGGAAATTCCATCCATTTATCTTAATCACAGATAGCTTGCTACCTTCTTCAGATGTAGGAAGCCTAGCATACACACAAAAGAAAAGCTTCCAGGAGCCTGGAAAGAGTGATGTTTTCCATCCATTTCACTTTGCTGCTGTTCCATGGGCTATTGTAAATGATTGTCCATAGGTATCACACAATTGTTTGTCAACAACACCAAACTATCTGCTGTTCTAATGAGATGGTGTATTGAGATGAGTTGTAATTAACATAAATAGAAAGTAATCAAATGATGACTGGAGAAAGTGCCACTTTGTGCCACTTCAAAATATAACATTCTGGACCAGAGCTTTTTAAGCCCTTGACACTCTGTGCTGTGTATGGTGACCTGTGATGAAGGAAGCCAAACATTTAAAAGTGCTGAGAACCCAGCTATCTGCGTACATCCTTGCTCTGCATACATCATGTTTGGGCAGTGCAATCAGCAAGCAATAAGGTAAGCCTCAGGATAAATGGCAATTAAATAGACACAGAGAATAACCAGCCGTTAGTCTCTATAACTTTCCTCTGCAACATAAATGAAGTTTCAGTAAAGACAAGCAGCATATTTTGCATTGTTTTTGATGTCACGAATTGTAAGCTCTGCAATTAAATACTATATTTGAAGCAATCAAGCAATTAGAAGAAAGCTGTTTTCTGTGCATTTACTGAGACATAGATGTAGCTCTTGTCCTAACTGTGGAATTAAGTGCCTCATGAGAACTGCTTGTTTTCCTTACTATTCTACTGGAAAAATTTGACATTAACACTGCCTTTTGTCACAGCCAGTCACTGAGAGGATATGCCCATGCAGAGGTGAGAGTAAAAATATCTCTAATCTGTACTGTGAACTAGTTCTTGGGCTGAGCCACTGGAGGGGTTCTTCAGAGCTAAAAATAAGCTTTGGTTGAGCACAGCTCTGCACATCTCTGTGATAACTCCACTGGGCTGCTTCTTGACAAAATTATTTTCTTTAAATTTTTTGGTGTCAAACAAGTTAACAGGGAACCCAAAAGACATTTCTATTGCTTCAAGATCATAAAGATAAGGGTAGGATCTGATGTTAATTGTATTTCCTAGTTTTGATAGGCTTTCTAAAGGAGTAGTATGAGATGCCCACAGTGGGTTATTAAACAAAAATACATTTGTATCTGCAGGATATTTCCAGAACAAAGGAATTATTATCTTGTCTTGAGCAATTCCAGCTATTCTACCAACTTAATTTATTTTTTAATTTTGCTAACTGCTTGATCACCACAGTGTAATTTCTGCAGCAACATCTTTCATTTATTTGTGTCCAGAAGTAAATTCTTCTAACATTGCTGAAACATTTTTGTATGACTGATATCTTTTCTCTGTTCTTTCTGTAAAGCATAATGGAATGCTTGATTGATCTACGTTTAATTTCTCACTGCAGTTTAAGCCTTTATTTTCCCAGTGACAGAAGCCCTGACAAAAGTATCAAATGATAGAAGCAATCTCAATAAGATAGATTGCAATAACATAACCAATGTTTAAAGTAAATCCTAAACATGAACATCTGTATTTTTAACAGAAGTGTTATGGTTTGGAGTGGTTTTCTGGTTCACTTTTAGAAATCTTCATGCTCACAAAATAAAATATCCATCTTGAAACAATTTATTTATGAATTAATCAGTGACTTAATTTACAGTTACCTGATGACAAATAAAACCGTATTACATTGCCAGGTCAGTATGAAGTGGTTATGTCTGTGACTAGTGGTCTCCATATAAATGCCTGCACAGCTTCTGACATTACCACAGGGCTCCAAAGGGTAGCACACAGGTGGAAGAGATGAAATGGCATTTAGTTCCAGGTGGCAGTCTTGTGTTGTGTTTGAGGCTTTGTGTTGTGAGAGGCTGATAGCCATTCCAGTCACCCATTCCCTGCTGAGCACTCTGAAACTGGGTATGCCTCTAAGAGAAGGGGGTGGCACACTGTCCTCTTCCCTTCCCAGCACAGGCTGCAGGTCTCACAGGCAAGGTGAGGTAGGTAGGAGAGATCTATTCCTGTTCTATGGGATATTAAGGGAAGCTGTCTAAAAAGGAGTTTAACATAAGAGTTAGGAATTAATCTGTTCTGTTGTTGTTGAAAGCATCTTTGTAAGGCTTTTTTGAATGTTATCTTCAGTCCTATAAGAGGCTGTGAAACAAGTAATGGTATTGACAAACAATGAAATACTGCTGTCCCTTTCTGTAACTGTTCTGTCTTCAGGAACTAATTTTGCCTGATCAGGTTATAAAATGGAGTTCTGTCCTAGGTTCTTTGCCTTTGTCAAGAAATCAGATTTGCAATAGGTTCGAGTTCTGAAAAGATCGCCTGATTTTTCCATAGAGTAGGCTTGTCTTATGTGGATAGTTTTTACAAATGAAAAGCTAAAACAAAAATGTGCCTTCTCCATGTTGAAATGATCACTATAAAGGTGAATGGCCTGGTATTTGTCCAGTATCCTTGCATCAAATACTGCCTCAGCCCTCAGTTCCTAAGTGGCAGAAACAACTTTGTGCTGATCACAATGCTGGGTGCGGCCATTAGAAATATTTGAGCGCACATATACAAATCTGTTGCTATCAGTGGCACATGTTAACCTTCTTTTTTGTCAGTCTGACAATAATTTGTGGACTGGGAGCTGCTCCTCACTGGCGTGCTTTGGGATTCTGAAGACGTGAAACCACTGTTGTGCTTGCAGGTGATTGGTGATTGCTGAGAAAAAACAGCTAGCTGTAAGGAAGTTGCTTCTGTTGTACAGAAAAAGGGTCCAAGTCACAAGTGAGAGAAAAATGAGTAACAGAAGTGCATCCTGCATGTCAGTAGAGACTGGACTGTGATATTCTTATCAGCTTGTATTTTCCTTTAAACATTTTAGTGTGTGGTTTATGAACTCAGAGAATCTAGACGGAGAGCTTATTTGAAATCTCCCATACCTCAGCAGAGCATGGTCCATCAGTATATGAAATCCTACATCTTCGTCAGCCTCAAAGAGATTTTCTTTATGAATAGTGAGTGATGCATTTCTCACAGGTGACAGAATGGATAGAAGGCTTAAAGAGGAGTTGCAGTGATTAAGAGCTGACCTGAAGAATGGGTGTAAGGTTCATATTTCAAACATAGATGTCAGTGTGAAAAAGGAATAAGAACGTGATGAGAATAAAAAACAAGGCTAGAGTCAAGGCTGGCGCTGCTGATGGAACAGATGGAAAAGGTGGCAGATGAAAAGAGTGAGGATCGAGGCTGACTGTTGCAGTCTAAAGCAAAAATATACAACACATTTGAATTAGCTGTACTCCACATGGGAAATACTGATGGTAAAATCAAAATAACATGAGAGGAAAAGGGATTCTAATGGCATTGCTTTGGAGAAACAGATGGAAAGCCAGACAAGGATAAAGGTAGCAAGAAAGAAGAGAGCTGAAATGTAAGCATAAAATAATTAGAACAAGAATAAGAAATGTATTCCCTGGAACTGAGACAAAGCGATGGACATTTTTTATCCCACTGAAAGGAACGCATCATAGGAGTTAGCATAAGCTGTTTCTTAGTGCCAATCATCACCAGGTTTATGTACTGTTAATGAGAACAGGACATACTTGTTAATCAGCAGAGGAAGCAGAATGAGCATGGGAGATCAGGATGTACTTTTTATTTTTAAAAGGACTCTTGAGATACAGCATGAACATATGGGACTAAGCAATTTAAGAAATATTTGGAACTCAAAACTTTTGTTGATATTTGCAAAGGTTTTTCAGATTTCAGAAATCCAAAGCCAATAATTTTTGCGTAGGGAAGAATTTCTCGCCCAGCCATAGAATCAAAGGGTTCATTTGTTTGTACAGCATTTTTTGCATCCTGAAAAAAAATGGCATATTCAAATCATTTTTTCTAAAAAATATTTTTACTGTGAAAATTATCACAAGCATATAAAATGAAAAAGGTAAGGCCAGATGGGACCACCATAACCATTTAATCATAGATCTTGCCAAGCATACTGAAGACATTGTCTTTGCATACTGAAGTATGTATTCCACAGTCATTCCTGACTGTGAGTGAGCTCTACATAATTCTGACATTGAGGCTAAAATTTCCCCTTCTTGAGTAATTCCCAAGTTTCTGTCTTTGTCTTCTGTGTACCTGCTGAAACATGAACATTTCCTTGAACTGCTGCCCCTGTCTCAGCTGGGACTGTGCCAGGATGAATCACTGAGGAAATGTGTTCTGGATAAACTCCCATTTGTTTTTGACTAGCACATAGGTTAGCCCTTTTGGCTTCCTCACCAGCCTCTGCTGTGTGTTCAGACTATCATCAATTGGAATCTACTAGATCAAATACAGCCGTTATCATATCCCACGCTCTTTGCAATAGGTAGTAAATCTCTCCCAGACCTTCTATGAAATCAGGATTAGGTACTTAGCCTTTTTAGGGGGTTGACATCTTATTATTGGATATCTGGCCTTCTGTCATCTGTCTTTGTTTTCATTGTTATTGCACAGCTATGTTCCTTTCAACAAGTGATTGATGCTTATTATTAACAGTTCCCCTGTTGATGCTTTGTTCAGATTCTGAACTAATGCATTTTTATATGAGCTTTTATTGTGGATTTAGAAGATGCATATGAAAATATCATCTGATTTTACTTACCTCTTGCTGGATTCTTTTGCTTTTCTTGTGAGAAAATTATTGAATATAGTTCCCAGTAATGTGGTCTAATTTTTATTTTATATGCTGTGTTAATGAGTATGTCTATTCTTAGTACATGATCATAAATTATTATCGACTGTAAATTCCTTTTCTTTTTCTCCATTGCCCACTTGTATCTTTTCAATTAGCATAGGACTTTCAAAAAATGGACTACTGAAGAAAGCTTTATTTTATCATTAGCATTTTTCCTTGTTAATAAATTCTGATTAATCTGTTTTCCTGCTGATTCACTAGCCCATGCTGTCCTTTTAGAGTTACTCATCTCAGTTAAAAACTTCTATTTTTTGCTGGCACCCCAGCGTATGGCCATATAACTACTAACCTGACATTCTTTTTTCCCACATGTTCTGACATGACAATACAAACCAGGAATATGAAGCACGTGCATGGACACACGCATGTTATCAATGATGTATACATACACACACACACACAACTATTTAATGGAAACATAGTAAATCAACAGCCAGAGTGGTATCACCTGTGATTGCCTGGCAGTTATTAACTCACCACAGACAAGTTGTACAAAAATAAACCCAGCTGTAATTGGTAAATAAGTTCCTATTCTGGTCACTTTTACATGACCTAACTGCTACCTGATGTTCTGTAGGTCTCAGATTTGACTCAGGTGAGTCTGTCCAGACTCTGTTTGGCATTGGTACACAGTCTAGGAGAAATAATTAAATCAATTTTTACTACCTAACCAGATAAAACATATATCACCGTGAATTATTCTTTCCACTGCTGACAAAGGTCTCAATCTGCATGTGGAATAGTGCTGTTCTTTAAATCATTTCCATACCTATAATGACAATTAGTTCAAAGAGTGGGGGTTTTGTAGATTTCAACTGGCACCATTGTAGCTATGTTTTAAAAAATACTTAAGTTCATGATGCAGCTAGAATGTGAATTGGCATAAAGTTTTTTTTTCTTTCTTTCTTTCTTATAAAATATTAAAATACAATATTCCAGCCACAATCTTTGCTGTATTTTAACCTCATTTGGTATGCATAAGGGGACTATTCCTTACCCAGACTTGGATGAAAGGAGCTTATGCTTCTGATTGAACTGCGCTTCTGCTAAAGGAGATTGGCAACATGACACCAAAGCATGTATTAAATGTGAATACCTGTACGTTTAATTGCCTGACTGTCCAAATGCAAGCTTTCCTCTGACACGATTCTCTGCCAGACACCACAGCAGTACCGCTTGTCCTTTCCAGGATCATCTCATTCTGAGGTGAGAGGGAGATAATGACAGTACTGCAGACCAAAATTGGTACAAAATTTATGGGTGAAATGACTCGAATGAAACTAGATTAGTGATGGGCAGAGGGCCTCAAACCGCCTGCTTCCCGTGTGTTCAGGTTATGCACTTATACAGACATCTGAGTGCCTGAAGCTTTGAGACCTTCCTTTGTCTCTGGAAAGGAGAATCAAGACAATTCAATAGTAACAAAAAAATATTCCCTAAATGGGCATTGCTCCTCTATGTTAGCAAAAGTTGAAGAAAAAAACAACACCACCTTTGAAAAATAGACCTGCACATAGACGTTTTGTAGGACATCTCTTGTCACGGCCTTTGTGCTGTCAGACAGCTTGTAGTAACGAGGTGCGTGTGCCCACGGGTGTGCACGTGTGTCAGCGACCGACTTTGTGTCCGGTGATAAATGTCACGTCTTGCACATCCACCTAACGTAGCCGGGACTCATCCTGACCAATGAACCTCCCTGACTTTCAGGCTCTCTCAACGGGGCTGCGGGCGGCAGGGGGCTGCGCACCCCACTGGGGGTTTCGGGGCCCCTCCCCTCCCGGCCCCGGCCGCGCTCCCGCGGCGCCGCTGTCCACGGTGCTGAAGGCCGCGGCGGTCCGTCGCCGTGCCCGCGCTCGGAGGGGAGGGGCTGCAGGGCGCACGCTCCCGCGACTCTCCCTGCCCGCGCAGGCGCGCCGCCGGCGGAGGGAGCGCGTGTGAGGGCAGGGCCGGCCCGGGAGCGCTCAGCAGTGGGAGCGCAGCGGCGCCGCCGCCGACGGCACGCGGCCACCCGCCCCCCGCTTATTTCCGGAGCTGGGACGAAGAGTAGAGCGGCAGCGGTAGCTCGGGAACGGCGTCTCCTGCTCGTGGTGCCCGGCATCGGCCTCGCCTCCCTGCACAGGGTCGGCTTGCAGCCGCCAGCCGCTCGCCCGGAGGGTCGAATTCGGCGGCGGCGGCGAAGGAAGGAAGGAAAGAAGGAAGAAAGGAAAAAAAGAAGGGCCGTTTCTGTGGCTTTGTGGATGCTCTCCTTTTCCTGGAAATGCAAAAGATTATGCATATTTCTGTCTGCCTGGCTCCCGTGTTGTGGGGACTGATCTGGGGGGCCCATTCCAACAGCATACAGATCGGTAGGTGCCCGCGGCCGCCCTCCGCGCCCCCCGCCCCGTGCCCTGCCTGCCCCTCCGCCTGCCCTGCGGCGCGGCGCCCCGTCGCCTGACGCGTGTGTTTGCCTGCAGGGGGGCTGTTCCCGAGGGGCGCCGACCAGGAGTACAGTGCGTTCCGGGTGGGCATGGTGCAATTCTCCACCTCCGAGTTCAGGCTCACTCCCCACATCGACAACCTGGAGGTCGCCAACAGCTTCGCCGTCACCAACGCCTGTGAGTACCGGGGCGGGAGGGGCCGCCGGCGCCGAACGGCTACGGCTGCAGCTGCGGCAGCGCCCGGCCCGGCCCCGGGGAAGGTGGGCGCCGGGTCTCCGTGCGCCCCCCGGCGCCGGCGGAGCCTTAAGATGGAGCCCGCCGCCCCCGCCGGAGCGTCGTCAGCCATCTTACCGCGCCGCGTCGCAGCCCGGCACCGAGGCGCTGCGCGGTGCGGAGCGGAGCGGTACGGGAGAGCGGTGGGGTTCTGCCCCGCCTCGGGCGCGGCCGCACGCGTGCAGCGGGGCGCGGAGCACGTGCGTGGCCCCGGGGGGCGGTGGGCGAAGGGAGGAGGGAGAGAGGGGGCGTGCGGCTTCCGCTCTCGGGGCCGGAGGAGGAACGCCTTTCCCCGCTTCTAGCGGCAGCGCGGTCGGCGAGGACCTCGTTCCTTGCCGGCCTCTCCGGGGCGAGTTTCCCTGTCCCTCGTACGGGGTGCTGAAGCCGGAGGCCGGTTATCAGCCTAAGCGTTTTCGCTGTTTTATCGCTCCTCCAGATCAGCTGTGTGAAGGTAGCGAGGTGCTGTCTCGGCATATGCTGGAATAGGTGGTGCAGGAGCTCAGCCCAAGGAACATACGTGGGGATATAGGGGTACAGCACACAGAGCTGACGTCCAAAAGATGGAAGCACGCAGCAGCCCCTGCAGGGCTATGGCCACCCAATGAATGAGGGGCTCCAGCAAGCTGAGCAGCGTGTGGAGAGGATTTGCTGTGTGTAGCCCTAAGACCCTCAATGAAGTAAAGTGTGATGTAGTGTTCTAGATGGCATTGTGTGTAACTGTGATGGCTCTGGCATATTCTTCAATGCTGTGAAACTGGTGAAATGTGTAAAACATGGGAAAAGGTTTTCCTGCTTGTACTAAAGACAGCCCTGTCCTGCCTCCTCCATGTCATGTATGCCTGTGTCAAAGGTTCAGTCCATAGGAAAGTTAAGGAGCTGTATTTCCTTCTGCCAATGTGTCCATGCACCTGCTCGGTTCCTGACCTGTGCTGCCTTCTGTGGGTGGCTTTGCTGGGTGCAGACTGCAGCCAGGAGCTGAAGGGTTGGCTATAGGCAGGAGGGAGGCGTGGGCTCTCCCCTGTTTGAGCCACGTTCAAGGCTTCCATTGCAGGGAGCACAGAGCTCAGGCGTGAGCTTTTTAGGCACCTCAGGCTGCTGCTGACGGCAGAGCGAGGTTACCTCGGCTGCGGGTTTTGGCTGACAAGTGAACCATATGCTGAAAGTATGGCAGTATTCCCTTGGTTGCCTTCCAAGAAAGGTGTGGTTGGAGGGAAAGGCATTCCGAAGACACCAAGCAAAATGCAGCAGTTGATGAATTTTCTGAGCGCTGCGTGCGCAAATAGGTTAAGGAGGCTCCATTTTATTTCTCTCATCTGTCTCTACTCTTGGAGTTGTTATTGTTTAACACGTTGAGAAAGTGGCCGATTGTTATTTCAAGAGTAGTGTGTGAGGAGCCGATCCCCAAACCCAGCACAGCGGCATCTGAGCACTGTGAGTGTGAAGAAGGGCACAGAAAAGCATGATAACGTGAAGCGAGGACATCTCTGTGCGTGCCTCGATATTTTTCACAGCGAGTGATTTTTTTTTTTTCCTTAAGCAGCAGCAGATTTACACATAGGCAGAGGCGGTGCCCTCTTTCTGTCCGGAGGAAGGCGGTGAGTGCTGCCGTGCGGTGCCGGCGCAGCCCCTCCCCGCGCCGTGCCCCCACGAGGCTGGGCCCGCGGCCAGCAGGTGGCAGCCGGCGGCCACCCGGGGCCCCACCACCCCCTTCTGCCTGCCCGGGGTGAGCTCACGCTCCTCTCTGCCTGGGAATAAACGAGGGAAAGGAAAGGGACCGTGCAGCTATCCAAAGGAGGCTTCCGGCTTCCTATTATTGGCTCATCTATGGAGCAAAGAGTTTGTAGATGAGTGAGTTGTGTTGCTGGGATTGCTTTTGGATTGCATAAAAGATGGAGCAGTGCTCATGAACAGCTAAGGGATGTTTGCACCCTTGTGAGACCACTCAGTTACTGAAGGGTACCCAGGAGCATGGCAGAGGAGGACAGATGCTTTGCTTCTCAGTGCTGTAGTGGATGCATTGCTGTACGTCATGCAATAAAGCAGTCATTGTGAGTTGTTGGACTGTCGCAAGGCTGTGCTGATAGATGATCAGGAGTCACTGCTGTCATCTAATAGCAGTTTGACACCTCGCAGGGCAGCAGCATCAGGAGGTTTCGTGTTTTTGAGGGAGGGTTGTATCTTTCTACAGGCTGATGGCACAATTAGAAGAGCTGTTCTCTGCTGTGACCATAATTACATGCTTCCAGAGCAATGGGTTGCACTTATCCCTCTTTGAGAACTCATGGTGATTCAGAGGGTGACAAGCTAGGTAACAGAAGCACATGTTAGCAAGGCAGTTCACTCTGTCAGAACCTCCTTGGTTTGTACCAGCTGGGGCGGAGTGTACGCAGGCACTGCAGGTAATTCATGGGGAACTGGGTGATGTCCAAAAATTGGACTTTATTGCCCTTCAGCTAAGTGTAATTGAGTCTAAGTGAACTGGAGAAGTGCTGACAATCAGCAGCATGAGATTTTCATTAAAAATTGTTAATTCTATCAAAAGAATAAACCTAGTGAAAATGAAATCCTTTCCTCTTAAACCATCCAACCTGAATGGGGATAGTTGTATTACGTATGTGTGTATTTTTAGACTGAAAGGATATTGGAGTCACCTAAAGAAAAGTCTCCTGTGGACTACTATAAAACCTTCATAACCCTAATAGGGTTTTCATATAGTGGTTTCACAGAGGTAACGTATGAATGATCTGAGATATTTCATTCTGCTGGCTCAAGAGCCAGTGCTGTTTTTCTGTTTTAAATCAAGTCTTACAGCTCTGCAGGGATCACTGCACCATGACATTGTGACAAGGGGATGCTGATTCATGCATAAACCTTAGACCCTTCTGTTATATCTTCAGCAGCTTTCAAAACGTATGAATATCTAGCATGTTGCAACTTGTGAGTCATTACAAAGGTTTTCCCAGCCATTTTGGAATATAATGCTAGAGATAGCATCCTTAAAGGAATAGCATGCAGAGTCCTGCTGGCAAGATAGTTAAAGGATAAGCCAAAAATATATCCTGTGGTTGTTAACGATAGAACAGGTTTGGATGTATTTATTTGAATTGAAATTACTGAGCCCAGACATATTTTGGAATGGGTGATTAAAACTTACTTTGAAGGAAAGAAGGAATTTATTAAATGTTTGTTTCAGTTCATTCATGCTCCTGGTCCTTCTCATTTCCTTTTCACTGTAAAACATTTATCAGGCTCACTGAGTACTCGTGAAGTTTCTATCCCCCCTTGTAATTAAAATGGACAAGATCACACGGACTTCTGTAATAAAATATTATCTTTAAAGCAGATTGTAGCTTATATAACACTTTTGGTCCTTTATTTAAAGCACTTTCCCTGTAAAAATCAAGCTCTGTAGCAAATCTTGAACATTCTTCCACTCATGAGAGTTCTGTCTAAAGAAACCTGGGGTGTTTGTTGCATGACCATGCTGTCCCTGCTGGGTCTCCTTGCTCCTGGCTCACAGAGAGTTTTCATGCAGATGTGTGATATGACAGTGAAAGCTCTGGCTTGGCTGCTCAACTTCTCCTATTTTTATTGTGTGATTATTGTGTTGATGACACACCTGTGTATCTAAAATGAAAAATTACCACGAGGTTTTGAAAATAGTATGAGCATCTATTTTATCTTTATAAACATTGAGGTGAGTTATATTCAATAGTAATTTGTGAGTAGTATATCAATTCCAACCAAACTCTTAAATCAACCAATATATCAGTCAACTTCTTCAATATATGCTTATGTTTATACATGCTTTTATGCTAATAAAAGCTTTAATTTACACCAGTTTTTATGGGACAATTGAACATCCACGTAGTAAGGGTGTTCTTATCTCATACGTGCAAAGGCTTCATTACTACCCAGTGTGTGTTATGTATACTAAACCTAGGGCCAGTGCATGAAGAAATACTGTTACTGCTGGATTTCTTCAGCTCTTTTTCAGTCTTCTTGTTCTTAAAGTATTATTGACGATTAAGACAAGTTTGAACAGTTGATATTTACTAGGGAAATGCATAATAACTGGGAATATGTTGTTATATTGAAAACACATTTAAACAGGCAGGTATTCTATTAGCTACATAGAAAATAAAGATATTCTGTAAAAATTAATGTACAAAGCTCCTTCATTGAAAGAATACTTAAATTGTTATGATTCTATGTTGACAAAAATACCATATTTGCTTTAGGAAATGGTAATTATAAATTAATGAATTTCTAGTATATTCTGCTTGTACTAATATTTAGGACCCGAAAGGAGGAATTAACCCATAGCAACCACAAATGTATGTCTGTGTGTATGTCTCTATAAACATGTATACACAAATACATGTACGTGTGTAATTTTATGTATGCACTGAAAAATAGTTTGTTTTGGATGCAAGTTAAAGAAAAAGGAGGACTCAGCTGCCCATTTTCTGAAGAGGATTGTCTCAAAGCTCTTACTATTAAAGAAGATTTATCATTTTAAGTCAGTTCTCACCCCTTTAAGTGAATTGAGTGCAGGAATTGCTGGTATTTTGTATTGGAGAATCACGCCTATGTTCTGGAACTAATATCCCTAGAGCTGAAGGCAAAGGATACCAGGTCAGACTGATAATAATGCTGAAAAGATGCCTGACTACATGCACATTTTAGTTGGATGTATCAGACTGTATTTATGTGTATGTAAATGGGCTTCTCATGTAACAGTTAACCGGAACATTCATTTCTGGGATGAAGAGTGTTTTTCTGTAGTCTTTTAGCTGTTACATTTATCGAAACATGTATGTAGTGATGCACTTCTGGAAGACTACAGATGAAGGGTTAATTCCTTTTGCACTATAGATTTCTGTATGTTTTCATAAGAAACATGTAGGTTTGTATAGCATCATTACTGTTTCCTGCTGAAATCTTTACATCTTTCTTTAATAAGTTCATTGATAAACCTATGTTTGCTACAAGTACATATTAGATGTAACCTATTAAAACTGGAAAAGAGCCTTGATTTAAGTAATGAAGTTCTTTTGATAATGAATTCCTTGCTGATAAACAATAAGGAGTGAGAAAAAGCATCAGACAAACACAGTGAGTGCATGTTTTGAAAGAGATAAGCAGTAAGGAGTAAAATCAGACTTTAAACAAACAAATGTTGAGCAGACCTGTCTTGCACCTCCTTAAACTGTGCTTAAGAACTGTAGGCTTTTTTTATTGGTTTGGTTTTGTTCTGCTTGGCTAATGTAGTTACGAGGTGGTATAGATGTCTTGAAGAATAATTCTGTAATTTACTTATCTTAATTTTTTATTGTTTTAAGAAAGGTTCTCAAATCAGGCAGATTATGGGGAGATTACATCTTTTTTTTTTTTTTTCCCCAATGGGGAGACAAATATAGAAAATGAATATTTCTGTCCCAAATGTGCTTTCATTTATATTTAATGCATTTAGTTACAGTTAGCCATTTCATGAGAAACTTTAAAATTTTAATAAGAAATAGATGCTTATTATTCTGCAAGGAGGTGAGGTTCAGCTTTGGCTACTGCTATCTCCTCCCTTTTCACATACCTGTCCCAGAAATTAATAGCATCTTTTCAGAGTTTAAATGTTACAAGCAGCGGAACTAAAGGTGACAGAACTGGGCACAAGCAGTGAGTTATTTCAACTCTATTCTCTTCTTTTATTCAATATCAGATAAGGATATTCTGGTCTGTATTCATTAAGTTAAATGGGTGTGTGATTGCTTTGTGTGCTTGGGGTGATGGGTGCTGTAACTGAATTACCAATTGCTGCAGCCAGTCCCGGAATGATTTGTTGGGCTCTATTGAACGTCAGAATACTATTTTCATTACTTAAGTGCAGAAGGCACATGGACTTGCACTTTTCATTGCTGACAGAGGAACTGAGTACTCTTGTGTTTGTGGCTTGGAATGGGCAGCTCTTTGCAGAATGACTTCTTCAATTAATAAGAAAAGGATAAGATGCAACTCTGTGAAATGTCCACATTGGCCCTGACTCTTAAATACGTACTCACACAACTGAGCTTAGTAAGAGACAGTGGCTCATTTTGTAGTATATACCAAGTTGGTAAGTGTGCACGTGCTTGAACTGTGTAGAGATGGGATAGCATAGCAAGTTCAATTCCAGATACTTAATGCTGCATTTGATTTTATGCCGCTGTTAAGGTTAAGGCTGTAATTTGTTCACAGTTTGTGTGCTTTTACAAGTTCAAAACATCATTTGGAGTGGGAAAGATGCCTCTGCTTCCTACAAGTTGTGTGAGCTTGATTTTCTTTTACACGCTTAGAAGTTGGCAACTGACAGAATACCGTAAGCACTCAGAGTGACAGATAATCTAAACAGCAACATGATAGGTAATGTGGAGTTTTCCTCATCATTCATGTGGGAAGGCTGCTTTCAGAGGTCATGTCAGCAACGGTGCTGTGAGCTCAGCCCAACGAGTGGTTCCTCTATTAGAAATTGAGGATGTTAAGAGTCTACTTACACCCAGTGCTCCTCCTGTAGTATTAGTTAAGAATTATTTCTTACAAAATGGCTTCCAGGCCATAATACTGGTCTTTGTTCTTGTTTTTTGCTCATATGAATGTAGCAAATTCAAAAACACTTTGCTAGTGCAGCTTCCCAGGGATTCTTGGCATGGATGTGGGGACCAAGCAGCAAACCTTTCCTGCATGGTTGTGCCTTGTGCTATCACTGAGTGTGTTCTGGCTGTATCTGAAAAGCAGAGTAAACAATTTGCTTAGCTAGTGTATCCCAAGCTCCTTCTTACATAAGCTACAGCACTGTCACTTGTAGCAGGAGCTGCCTTGATCCACAACAGAATCACAGTGGCGGCAAGCAGAACCATCCTGGATTTAAGCCTTTATTTCACTCTTTGCCTTTCATGTAGCTGATTGCCCTGAATGCTGGCCTGTTTTGATTTGGCATAGTCTCAGGTTTTGTCACCTTTCTACCTTTTTCCTGCTTCTCTTATTTCTTTTTTTTTAGCACAGAAAAAGTAATCTTAGTAATTTTGCTTCTGTCCTTAATGAAGAAAGGGGGAAAAGTAATTTCTGGATTTTGAGAGCACGAGGACAATTTCTTGCTCTTTGTTCTCATTATGATCAAGCATAGAGGAAAACAAAACTTGGACAAAAACTGTTTTTATGTATGTGCTGGTTTAAATAATTGCTCAGTCAACAATAGTTGGTTAGCCAGGTACATATGTAGCTTAAACATTTCAGGCCTTTTTAAATGAACGCTTGGAAGCACTGTTACATAATTTCATTACACATAAGAACCAGATAGATTTGGGAACTTGGGATGTAGATGAAAACTGAGTCACTGTACACTATAAATTGCGGTATAGATTTCTAATTTCATTCATAACCCTACAGCTACCCAACTTTCAGATGCTTTCATCTGAAGAAAGTGGGTTATGTTGAAATTCTGGTAAGAGTGACTGAAAAGTCTCTCAGTACTTCTACAGGATAATTAGATTAGCCAGTTTGTTCAGTAAACCTGATCCAGTAGTTTGGGAACCCAGAGTGATAATATCAGATTATTTTTGCTCAGTCAAATAAATGGTCAAACTTCTGCTAGTGATACTGGGAGTAAAAACAGATCCAAAATACATATCATGTCGTTTTATGTATGAGTGTGGAAGATTGAATTAATATACATAATAAAATGGTACTATTAGCTAAGCTAAAAGGTAAAGGTTTTGTCACTGCTTGTATAGCTGAAGAGGCAAAACATGATGTTTGCTCATTTTCTTTTAGATCTGATCATGAATGTTACTCTTCAGTAATGTCTTCGAAAATTTGAATTTTTCTTTATTTTCTTAACTGTTTTTCTTCTGTAGGAGAATGGGTTTTGTCTTGACTTTATAGAACTTAGTAATGAGTTACCAGTATAGAAGTAAGCATCTGTGAGCTTCAAACACTGAATTTTTAGTAAATGGAGCACTTAATGTTTCTTTGAGCTTATCTATTTCATTGCATCTACTCAATGTGATAAAAATATGTTCTTCACGTCTCCGTTTGTACAGGCACATTAAATTCACTTGCAGTAAATACATGTTGAAACACAGTTTGTTACGCTCATGTTATCTCGAGTGACCTCAAGCTTCAGAAGTGTGCATACTTAAAGTCCTGTGGCATATCTGACAATCTATGAGGGTGCCTCAGATGTACTTGGCAATCTGAATCATTTCCTCAGTCTTGTGAGGAATGAGTATGTTCATAAACACCCAAACAACTTTTAGAAGCTCTGATGTTTATGTAGACTGTTAAGTTCTGTTGCAATTAGTTGGTGTTTGTAGTTGAAAGGGTGCTTATATTAAATCATGACTCAGTCGTTCTCAATAAGTACATACTTCCATTATACTCCAGTATGCTGAAGTGCCTCCATTGTCATGGCACATCTGCTTTTCCTTCTGGTTTTGTCCTAGAAATGCTAACCATGTCTTGCTTCACTGTGGGATTTTTGTTTTCTTTTCTGCATAGAGTTGCTTCTGGTTCTTTATGGACTCATCAATACAGCAGTTCAACAAGTATTGTGACTGCTAGCCTTAGTTTCCATTTTCTGGTGCACAGAATTGTGGTTTCTTGTGTTCATTTGTCATTCTGGCTTTATATTCTACTTCAGGAATGTGCTTTGGTCAGTCTTTGCAGTATTTTGTTATTACATGACTTCTGGAGATGTGGATGTTGCAGCATTTAGAAGCCATTTTCCAAACCACATTGCAATTGCCTTAAAAATCCAGACATATTAGGGGGAAAAAAATAGGCCACATTGTGCATTTCTCTCTGTTCACGTAGGTGAAATATTTCAACATCAACCTAATTTTGAAGGTTTATTTTTTTGTTCTCATACCACTTCAAACAGCTCACCAAAACTATTGTCATTGCTGCAGGGCTGTTAAAAAGGCTGTGGAAATAATTCTGCTAGTTACTTGGTTCAGACACAGTGGTGGCTCTGTAGCAAGAGATTTTTGCCTTTAAAGCTGCATCTTATTTACTGAATGTCACTTGAAACTTGCTGAGGAAGCAAGCGATGTTTGCAGGAACGTGGTTAAACTAGTCGCATTGCTACAGGTTGCTTACTAGCTATATGCCTAGATCTGTATACTGTGGTTTATGTGGTTTACTTCTGATTTTGTTTATTTCATTCTTTACTATACAAAACAAACAAACAAAAAACAACAAAAACCATATATATACACATTTATGCATACACTCAGACTTTTCCTTCCTTCCAGCTAGGTATACCAAGATTATATGTTCGGGAACCCCATGCCATCTCATCAGAATTATCTTCTGTTTTCCGGGTTCCGGTTTATGAACTCTTTGCTCAGGGACTATTTTTTTAATTAAAAATATGTCAGTTTGGCATATAGTGACAGTAGTGATAGACTTAAAATAGTTTTCTCTTTCTGAATGCTTTTTGTAAGGGACCTCAAGCATTCTCATCTTGTTTGTAGCAGACCAGAAGAGAAGTAGGCATATACAGGCCAGTTCCCAAAGTGGCTTGGTTTCAGTGATGGGTGACACTGTCACATGTACGAGTGGGGAACTTCCAAGCATCCTGGAATGAAACAAGACTGGAGGTACCCATTTTGCAGGCAGTAGGGAGAATGAGATGCCTAGCAGTGAAATTAGCAACAGTTAGTGCCTACTGGAAGAAAACCCAAATCAGCCTGAAAGCTGCTGTTTAGGAAGCTTCAAACTGAAGCTCTCAACTAATTCCTCTCTACTAGCTCCTCAACTAATTCCTCTCTAATCCTGGATGACTGAACACACCTGTGACAGAAAGGGGGTGGTATTTGTAGCCACCGTACTTTCTCAGCTGTAGTGCATTTAAACCCTCAGTTTTTGTGGTGCTCTGGCTTCTGTGCAGGCTTCCCACCTTTCTGGTGGAATAGCTTGGTGGTGCAAGAAGATATGGAAGACTCTGGAAGCTCAAAGGCTGGTGGAAAAGAGGAGCAGATTTTGCCGGGTAGGAAGGGTATTTTAATAGTGTATGAGGGAGAAGTAAGCAGTTATATGATCATGCTTCTTGCTCCTGGATGTACAAATCTGTATGTTTCTCATTAGAGTGAAGTTCTTAATTTTATCTTGTTCTGGTAGATCTGTGCTTTTCACCTTGATACAGTAACTGTTAAGTTACTGTAAGTAACTTAAGTTAAGTGCAGTTTTTTGTTGTTTTTTTTTTTTTTTTTTTTTGTTTGTTTGTTTGATTTTTTTTTTTATGAGTTCATTATTATCCAGGAGTTATTATTGGTATTCTATGCTGTATACTGTAGGTGGGAAAAGTTAACGCTTCATTTTGAGCTGTGTTGACCATGAGCAATGTGATATTTGTTTTCCCAATGGCTCTGGTGGCATCATTGTTTCTAGATTAAATACAGAGTAGAGACTTTAAACTGAGAGGTTTCACACATGTTCATAGACAGTGCTGTGTGAATAGAGATTTAATTTCACTTCTGTGGCAGCTGCATTCATGGACGCTTAAGTTAACAGGCATTGGATATAAAGATTACAATATTGCTGACAGTGTTTTCTATGAAGGATCATTTTAGTGGAAATGCTAAGTCACAGCCTGAAGAAGTGATTGAGCACCTGGTGGGAAGGCAGGGCCAGGGAGCTCAGGTGCGTGCCATGAACCTGAGTGACCAGAAAGGGTGGAACCAGGATCCACCCCTTCCTAGACCTCATTTAGGGTTGGCAGTGGAAATGAGGGTATCCCTTGTTGGAGATTCTTGCCTACCTGAGGTCTTTCAAGGTAAGAAAATTTGCTTACTTCATTTCTGTGTCTATGGCTGCTGTATTTGGGCTTGTTCTCATTTTCTGCAGCCTAGGACTTTGCCATCTCACTATTATTGCTGTACTTTCCATCATGTTACAGCATGGCGAACATTCACAATATGTGCTTCTTGTGATCCTTCAGGCAGAATTTGTTTCATCCAGAATACTTGCTGAAAGAGTTGGCTGGACAACAAGAAGTTGAACTGTGTTTAGAGATGATATTTTACTTCTGGCAACCTGATAAAATAATATTGCCTTGTTAATTCTTTGCAGTTTTTATGTAGGAAGTGATTAATCCACATTGTGCTCTGGTTCTATGAAGGGGAAAGTATTTGATGGCAATCAGGTACTCAGGTTGTGTCTTTCCCTTTTTCCTGGATTACTGAGACAAATAATGGAAGTTTTTTAGGGTAACATGTACGAAGAAAACATGTTTTTATCACTCTTTAGAGGCATGTAATGTATGCTGACTTTTGCTTTTTTTCCTGCTAGAAACAGGAAGTCGAACTTCAAAGGAAGGCTGATGAAGAAGTAGCCTTGTAAACATCTGGGTTATTCATACAGAGCATGAGAAATGAACATTTTAAACCTCGAAGTTAGAAAATTGGTGTGAATTGGTAGTGGTATGCTGTTAAATAACAAATGAGAGCATCAAGACAAAGATCAATATAACAGTCTTTTTGTGTTGTGTCTGTACCTTTCTACAGGCAGTGAAACAGCAGTGATCGCAAAGTCTTATGCAGCCTGCAGGAATAGGCTTACTAGATTATACTTCAAAGTTATTGTTCAGTTGATCTAACTCACCCAGACAGCTACTATAGGGCTGAATCCTGAAGATCCAGAGTACTGAGCACACCAGTGGCAGTTATTTGGAATTGCAAAGCTCAGCAATGCTATGCTGTGATTCACAGGACTCGTTCTAGGCTTCCCCTTGCATTTGGTAACATTTATCCCATTGTATTTGGCCAGTGTAATTATGAAAACCCAAGTACATGGAAAACTTTGAGTTTTAAATTAAGATGCCTTAAAATACAGGGGGTTCACACATGGCTGGATTAAGTGAGTTGTTTCTGAATTACTGGGGTTGATGATGGTTAGAGACTGTAAACCTAATCCTGTGATGAAACAGACGAGTACCAGTGTGTGCTACCATACCTTCTGTTTGGTGCGCATAGGTTTCCTTCCCATGCAGCAAGGGGTTTCTGAAGGGACAGTCAATGCTTTGTCATCTCCAAACACGCAGGCAGGAGCTCTGGCCCAGGTCTGAGGTTCTGTGCAGGGCTTCTGAGTCTGCTGTCCAGGGGCAGATACACTTCTTACTGAAATCATGCCATCTGCTTAGGAGGCAATACTGCCAGCTCTTAGAGGTTGTCCTAAGTAAACTATAATTTCTTAAAGCTAGCAATAATAACAGAACCTTCTCAAAACTCTGGGAGCTATCAAGAGAGAAATCATTTTAACTGTTGCTTGTTCTTCTTTACAAAATGAAATCTATTCTGGAATCTATTGGAAAATGTGATTTAAGAAAAATTCTAGTAAATGGATTGAAAGCCTGTGTGTGCACTTTGTCTTTTAAAATTACTCCTCCTCAGGTTATCTTTACATCTTTAACCAGACACACTTATGTCTCATTCACCATTTCTGTTTTTTCTGGGTTACTCTTTGCGTTCGTCTTGCACAGTATCAGTGCTTGTATTCTCTCTTACCATGGCATCTACAGGAGTTAAACTTTATGATCCTTGTGGATCCCTTCCAACTTGGGATGTTCTGTGTTTCTCTTTCTCAATATACCCTATTTCTGAGTTTTTCTTCCTTGCCCGTTTTCACAGAATCACAGAATCACAGAATCACAGAATGACCCGGGTTGGAAGGGACCTCAAGGATCATGTAGTTCCAACCCCCCTGCCTAGCAGGGCCACCAAACATACGCCTTTACTAGATCAGGTTGCCCAGAGCCCCGTCCAACCTGGTCTTGAACACCTCCAAGGACGGGGCATCCACAACCTCCCTGGGCAGCCTGTTCCAGGACCTAACCACTCTCCTAGTAAAGAACTTCCCCCTAACATCCAACCTAAATCTTCCCTCTTTTAACTTAAAACCATTTCCCCTAGTCCTGCTATTATCAGCCCTTTCGAAGAGTTTGCTCCCCTCCTGGGAGTAAGTTCCCTTCAGGTATTGAAAGGCTGCAATGAGGTCACCCCGCAACCTTCTCTTCTCCAGGCTGAACAAACCCAACTCCCTCAGCCTGTCCTCATAGGGGAGGTGCTCCAGTCCCCTGATCATCTTTGTGGCCCTCCTCTGGACCCTTTCCAAAATCTCCATATCTTTTTTGTACTGAGGGCTCCACACCTGGACACAGTACTCCAGATGGGGCCTCACAAGAGCAGAGTAGAGAGGGACAATCACCTCCCTATCCCTGCTGACCACCCCTCTCCTGATGGAGCCCAGGATCCCATTTGCCTTCCGGGCTGCCAGAGCGCACTGCTGGCTCATGTTGAGTTTCTCATCTATTAGGACCCCTAGGTCTTTCTCTGCCGAGCTGCTCTCAAGGACAACTCCTCCCAGCCTGTTTTCTTTCTCCTTGTGTGTACTGACCTTTCTCTTCAGTGTGCAAATTGCTTTGAGGCCATGCAGATTAACTGCTGCCAATAGCTGCAGCTGTGATAGAGGCTGGCTAAGAAGTACTGCTTCCATGGGATCATTTAAGGACTGCTTTGTTTTTCCAGTTAACTCAGTTCTTATTGTGCATTTCATTAAACTTTTTCCTTTAGAGAAATGGTTAATTTTAGTCACATTTAGTTGTAATTCATTATAAACTGTAATTCCTCTTAAAAAAAACATTGCAGAAAGGGTTGTTAAGCACTGGAATAGGTTCCCCTGGAAGGTGGTTGAGTTGCCGTCCATGAATGTGTTTAAAAACTGGATGTGGTGCTCAGGGATGTGATTTAGCGGAGGCTTGTTGGAGTTAGGGGAGCGTGGTTAGGTTGTACTTATACAGGATGGTCCTAAATGTCTTTTCCAAACTGAGTGATTCTATGATTCTATAAAGCTGTAATTAGCAGTCATTTAGGACTGTCTGATTAGAATGAGTGACTTTACCTTTAAGTAAACGTTGGGTTTTCTTTACTACTTATTTTGCATTTTGGAAATATTTTTCTCTGGCTACTGTTAATATTTTAAAATGTGGCTATACTAGGTCTACTGCAGCTAGCCACAGCCAGTGCCCAGGCATGGTTTAGGAGAGTTGTGGACCAGGAATCATAATCAGTAGGTGATGTAGAGTTATCTATCACTTTTTCCATTTGGATGTGGGCTGCCCAACTGGTGATAGCAGGGCTGAGGAATGTGCATGGGCTCACTTGATTTGCTGTAACATTGTTGTCTTCAGTATCCCAGGATATTAGGGGTTCTCCTGGTATGCTGTAGGTGACTTAAGTTGCTTGTTTCTGGTGCATCTCCTGTTAGACTGATGTTCATATTCCCACAACAGAAGTTGTGCTAATTTCTGAATAAGATCTGCTAAAGTGAGAAGTTGCTGTGCCATCAAGAAAAACTTCATACACCTTTCTGACAAAAGACTGCCATACTGTGATGTGTCCTTCAGGGAAACTGGGTGCAGTTTTTCCCATGCTCTTCTGCAGTTCTTATTAGTGTTACCTTCTGGCAGTTCATAGTGGTGGCATTAAAAAACCCAGAGCCTGTTTTGGATGCTCATGCTGCCTAGTTTAATCCAAGCACATCTCACAGGCTTGCTGTTACTTCTGGAAGAGAAAAAAAAATGCATGGCTATTTTAAGAGCAGTCCTGTGTTTGCTTTGTTGTGTTCTACCATGTGTAACGGCAACAGAAGAGAAATATTTGATGTAAGAAATTGTTTTATGAAGTCTGAAATGCGTTAGCATTTTTCTGGAGTTGCATTTTAACTGTCACAATGGTGTAATTCTAGTCTGGGACTTGACATTTCCCTTCAGGAGGAAGCATAAATTGGAGTGACTTGAGCTCCATTGAGGGCTTTTTAGTATCAGGCAGTCCTTTGTTTGCAATAACATTAGGTAGGCATGAAGGCCTTGTGTTTCTCTAAGGACAGTCTCTTGTTTTGGTCTGTGCACTGGTGTTTCATCAGGCTTTAAATGTACTGATTTTTTTTTTTTTAAGGTGGACTTGTCTTCAGACTTAAGTGATTTTGTGTGTTGATTTATTTACTTTTTATTTCTTTTTTTTCCCCTCATAGTATGGAGGGTTTTTTTTGTTGGCTTTTGTTTCTTTTAACTGTTTACTATAAGGCTTAGTCTACTCTCTGTCTGCATTTGAAAAAGCACGTGCTCTTGGATATCATGACATTGATCCTTTGGAATGCAAAGGAAAGGGCAAAAGCTTTTGCCAATTGATATGCAGAATAGTATGAGTGCAAAGCTGAGTATTCTGATTTTGAATGTATGGATATAAATCATATGTGTAATCACTTTGTATAAATCAGACCCTTACAACTTATGTCTGTGTATGTAAAAGACTCACAATCTGATTGTGTATCAATGTTTTTTTCTGAAATCGTTTCCTCTAGTGTGTCATACCCTAGAGACAAAGGGAGGACTGAAGATGCTGAGAGTCAGTTTAGAGCAGTTGGGATGCTCCATCTAGACTGGTCTGAATTTGTCAGTAGTTTTGATGGATTTGAACTACATGGGCTTCTTATCAATTGCTTTGATTGATGTAATATACAGGGTAGATAATTTGAGGTTACTTTGTTTAGTGTTCCAAAAGACTGTAAGTACTTCTGTATTCATAAGAAGGTATTAAGACTGATTGCCGTATGTCTAGCAACTGTGTGAACACCTTCATGATAGAACTCTTCAGCAACTGTAAATGAGAACAAGTCTGTACTGCAGATCATCATCTGCATTCATCTGCATTGCATTCATGTCTGCAGTACCTTCTGGGACATCCAGATTACTATTCTAGACATTGCACAGCTGTATAGTAAGTGCTGATCCTTGGCCCAGAACCCTCACAGCTGAGGTATGTAATGGAGAGAGATGAAGAACTTTCTTCCATCTTTTCACATATAGTGAAAATGAGGAGTGGAGAGGGATTGAATTTCTTATTCAAGGTCATAATGGATGATTACATTAGAGCTGCAAATGAGTATAGCTTTCCTAAGGGCTGCTGAAAAATACATGAATTATGTTTGACAGAAAACTTTGCTTTTTTGACATTGGTTTCCTTCTTTATAAGTGAGGGAAAACAGTCCTTGAGAAATATCTTAGGATAAGGAAAAAAGGCAGAGGATGTTGAAGGTGGGGGAGAAGGACATTAGAGAAAATAAGCGGGAGGAGGGACAGAGAAATATGTTAGAGTGTTTTATATAAAAGGGAAAATCAAAGTCACTTTCTCCTCAGCGTGATTCAGGTGCTTGATCCTATGCATTGTTTTAAGTAGGGCTAATTAAGAGAGTACCTGCCCTTTTTCTCCTTTTTCTGTTTGTGACCCAAAAATTCTATTTTTGATCTTAAAAATTCCCTTTGGGGAGATGAGAGGGAAGAAGGAAACTTCAACAAGATGTATCAGTTGACAGAAAATGGGTATCTTACCAAATTTTTCTTACTTACTCTATTCTTATATTCCCCTCCAGAATCTTAGGTCATTTTTTTTTAATCTTAAGTACCCCATTGTTTTCAATCAAAGGCCATTATTTTCCAAATTATACGTAAAACAACAATTTCCAGTGACAGTATGAATCCTTCATGCAGAGTAACGTTAGTATTCTATAAGCTGTCTTTTAGGGAAGAGCTACAGTAGGATCCACAAATCATTTTTGGTGTTCTTGTAGATTTCTTTGGTTGGGATCTGATTAGTTTAATAGTATTCTTTGGTTGACCTGGTAAAAAGCTACTGTAAGTGTTAGGATACTAAACTGAATTAGTGTGTTTAAAGGAGAGGGTTACAGAGCTTAGCTAGTCCCGATATCATCAGATTGCTTTTCAACTGCAGAAGAAAAAGTAAATTCTCAAATTGTTTTCTTCCATGGCTGGATTATGCTCCCTCAGAAAGTGAGGAAGTTAATGCACTAAGTGGTTTGCTAACCTGCCTGTTATTTGTCTCCTTTTTGTATTGCTGTTGCTCATGATGAAATTACATGCATCTAGTCATGGGGAAAACAATTCTTCTGTGAGTAGTGTGTAGGCTTTTTTTCAAGCGGAGATGATCTAAAGTGATCGTCCAACCACTCATGAAATGGGAGTAGTTTCAATTCTCACTTAGCATTTGCAGGTAAGGCTTTGAACAGCGCATCAGTCAGTGAGCTGCGTAATAACTAGGAGCTTAAAAATACAGGAAATGTTGTATGGTAAGAAGCTGCAAAGCTGAAATGCCTCTTGATAAATGAGAAACCGCTGAAAATTCAGTGTTTTGCAATGATATGCTTATTGGAAGTGATTAATGCCACAGAATGAGACTAATTCTCCATATGCTTTTTTTATTTCTCTCTTTTTTTTTTTTTTTTTTTTTTTTTTTTCCTAAAATAAATTACTATTTGTGGATGGGAACTACTGTTCCCTTTTCTGCAACCAATTGAACATTCAGTCATTACCTTCTTGTTTCCATGTCCCTGGGGGTCAGGGACACTGGGCAGAAGAAATTACGGACGTAATAAGCTTCCAATTGAGTTACATGAATATAATAATATAAGCACACAATAAAATTTGCTGCTTCTGTTGTTAGATTATCTAAATGCACTGATTTTATTTATTTATTTATTTATTTATTTATTAGTTTTTAGTTTTTTTTTATTTTCCAACATCTATCATTACTTTTAGTGTAATTCAGACCAAATCTCTGATAGACTATTTAGTTTAAGACTAGTTGCTAGAATTTCTGTTGTAGTCTCGCTAATTGCAGAAAAAAAGATAGGCTGTTTTTGTCCTTTCACAAGCACCACCAGAGACAGAGCAGGCAGTAATCCAGAAAAGAGATGTGAAGAAGGCAAGTCCTGTCCTCCTAGTATTAATGTTTGCAATTGGTCTTGGATTAAACATGTTAAATGTCTTGGATCTGTGTTCCTGGATGTTATGTCAGTAATAGGAGCTTTTAATGATAATTTCTCTGCTCAAGTGAAGAAAAATTGAAATATAGGATGTAAACTTTTAAATCTAAAGAAAAAGTCAAAGGGGGAGAAACTGCAGTGTTTTTAAAGTAAGAATGTGTGTGGATTTTCTGAATAATATATCAAATAGTAGCAAAGAAAAAGTTCTCATTATTTGCATCATTATTTATGTTTAATATAAAATGGTTGCCCTATGATGTAACTTTGAAGAAAAAAAAACAGTACGGTATCATAAAGTGACTTGACAGACAAAAAGGTAGTTTTAATAATTGTCAATTTTGGAATTGACCAATGGTCAGAATGTACCCTGTGATGGCAATGTGAAAAAGGAGCAGAGGGCGCACCTGTTGAATTAATTTAATCTGCCATCTAAATCAGCAATCACTGAATTATTCTAGGTTTAACCATGTTAGTTGCAGTTGTCTCCCAGAATATTTGAACATATTTTCATTGAGGTTTTTCTTTTCCTCCTTAGTTCAGTTTCTACTCAATCCTCTTTTGACATTTGAAGTGTCTGGTTTGCCTGGAAGTGCATTGTTTATATTTATCACATCGTTGTTCTCTTCAGAGATTGTTTGCCTCAAGCTTCGTTTATTCTGTTCTTCTGCTAGCTTATTTTCAATTGTCAGCTGCTGCTTTATGTATATATCTTTAACTGCAAATATGTCCATAGCTTTCTTCTTTTGTATTTGGTCTTTCTAGAAATTTGATTGACTGAATATCTCTGACAGGAATTTCCCTCAAATATATTAAACACTAAGGTTTTATATTTGTATCTTCGAGATCATGTGTTAACATCTTGGCACTGGAAAAAAAATAATAGTGTGGATTGCCAAGGATACAATCTGTGGAACTGCTGCAGTGCAGCTGTGTACATACTAATGGTGTTTTGGCTGGGGATGTCTCTGGCTTTTGTTCTAAGTATAATGTAGTTGCATGGGTATTAGTTTTCTCAGTCTATGTACTGCTAGGGTTTTCTATGTGTAAGTGTTCTGTCCCCAGTCCTTGTGAGGTGGCTTTTGATTACTTACTACTTACTATCGTCATATTTTGGGTCCAAGGGTATGCAGTCTTTTAAACTTTGGGGAAACTTGATTGCGAACACTATTCAAGAGTATTCATTGTTCCACTTTTCTCTACTTCCTAGTTTTCATAGGCTTATTGCAAATTTCAACTAATACAAGTGAAAAATCTTGACAGGGAGTCTAGCACTTACATTACTCAACAGGTTGACGCTCTTAGCTGCTTTTCTTCTTCCACATAAATTAAGTCTGACCTACTGCCCTCTTTTTGTCTTTAGCTTGCTCCACAGCGATCTGCAGCTTGCTGTGATTTTGTAAGAGATGTCATATGCTGCATCCTGTGAGTTGGGACATGAAGGGCTTCCTTTCCTCGACTGCCAGTCACTGAACTGTCACTCAGTGATTTCATCTTCTGTAGGTCCTTTAGGTATCTGCATTTTATTTATTTATTTATTTATTTTGGAGTGTAGGCAATGTACCAAAAAGCACCAAACTTGCTGCAAGCCATGTCATCCCAAAGGACAATTAAAAAAGATTGATTTTTCTCCTCTGACTGTATTTGGATTGAGCATTTAGTGTACCTTGTATGAACCTGCTTCAGGGATATGGTCATGGGTGGGTGGGTTTTTCTGAAATACTTATTCTTTTGGTCCTTAATTCTTTTCACAGCACACCTGTGGTTCTTATTTTTTCATGGAGGTCACTCAGCTAAAATACTCAACAATACCTCCATTTTTATTTTTTAATTAAAATGATACTGAAATGTGTTGTGCTTGTAAAACAGTTCTCCAGTAAAGATTATATGGTTAATTGTAATGGTGGTTCATTACTGTCATTACATTTGTAGATGGAATTGTGTTGTTGTTTTCAATGGTAAACAAGTATTTCAGGCCTTTAAACACAAAAGGAAATCTCTCCTTAATCTCTGTATGCATCCTCTCTAGAATGATTTAGGTAATTTTAATGATTTCTGAGGTGTTAATTTCACTGTTGTTTTTACTGCTTGCTTTACTTAAAAATCTACAAAAGCATTTTTCTCTTCCTATACTGTCATTGCATCACATTCTGATGTGGGTGCCCTTACTAAATCTACTGGTGTGACTCAGCTGGATGACGCAGACTAGTCTTTTCCTGCATTGAAAAATAAAGGCACTACTTCCTAGTGCATCGTATCATTATCAAAGAGAAAGTGTTCTGCAGAGTTTCAGATTTCAGTTAAAAATGCCAGTAGCCAAAGAGCTTAACTATTGAAAGGCCAGAGTGCTGTGAGATGGGGCTGGGCAAATGTGGGTGTTCCAACTGAAAGCTGTTGAGGCCATACCATGTTAAAGGGAGACAGGAGAGCAATGCATGTAGGACTGTCAGATGATCACCTCTGAGAACAGTAGCTGTTCAACAATGAAACAGCATTCTTTCTAGCTGAAGTACAGAAAAGGGGCACCTTCTGTGGTTTAGCATGAGAGAAAAATAGGACGTGTGCATTGGAATTATTTAACCATACAAATTACATTTTTCCAATGATTATGTAGCTCTTTCTTGGCTTTACCTTTAGGTTTCAGCAGAATTATTTGTTTTCATCCTTCCTGCAGAAGCTGATGCAGATGCTGTAACTGCAGCTTAACATCTGTTTATAATAATTTATTGCTTAAAAGATCGCTTTTGCAGTGGTTGGAAATTCTTGAGACTATCTATACAGGTGTACCAAGGAGAAATTGGGATAGCTTACCTGAAGTCAGAAAGTTAATGTGTTATTCAAAAAGCTCCAGTAAGGAATGCATTCTTGCAAACTGACCCCTAGTCATTTCTGTATCCTAGTGCCAAAAGTGCCATTCATGTGCTTTAGTCACTTAATGTTGCAACTTTCATTGTTTGGGCTTAGCTGCCATAGTGGGTATTGGACTCATTAATGATCAGTGAAAATGTGCAGCAGGTGGTGCCAGTGGGTAAAATACGTGGTCCTGTCCAGGAAGGAAAGTGGTTTAGATTAGATTTTTAGAGCTTTCTCATTTTCACTTTCTGTGACTTTGTATAAAAGTGGTACATGGGAAGGTGTTTTGTTTGTTTTTGAATGGACACATGGTCAAGGTCACAGAATCTTAGAGTGGCTTGGATTGGAAGGGATTTTGAAGATGGTCTTGTTGCAGAGCCCGCCTGTAGGCAGGACTGCCATCCACTGGATCAGGTTGCCCAGGGCCCCATCCAACCTGGCCTTGAGCACTCCTAGAGATGGGGCATCCACAACTTCTCTGGGCAATCTGTTCCAGCACCTCACCAAGCCTGAGTGAAAAAATTCCCCCTAGCATCTAATGTAATTTCCCTTTTTTAGTTTAAAACTATTCCCCCTTGTCCTGTCACTACCAGGCCATGTTAGAAGTCTGTCTCACTCATGATTATTAAGCCCTTTTTAAGTACTGGAAGGTTGTGATGAGGTCTCCCTGGAGCTTTTTCTTCTCCAGGCTGAACTAGCCCAGCTCCCTCAACTTTTTTTGTCATAGAAGAGATGCTCCAGTCCTCTGATTGTGGTCCTGATCCTCCTCTGGATCCACTCCAGCAGCTCCAATCCTTCCTGTACTGGCTGCCCCAGACCTGGGTGCAGATGGGGCCTTGTGAAGGTGGAGTAGAGAGAAAGACAGCAGAAAGGACTGGAAAAATTAATACAACAAAGACATTGAAGTAAAAGAAAATCAACTATTAAGCTCACTCTTTGAATAAGTCATTCTTCAAACCATCATTTTAGTCAAGTCTCGCTGTCTGAGTTGATACTCTATCTCAGATTCCTGTTGGGGGCGGTTTGTTTTGTTTAATAAGGTAGTTGTGATAAACACAGGTCAAGTCATATTTTTACATAAAAGATGAATAATGCTCTAGATATACTTAGCTTATAGTAGTTAGCACATGCTTGCTCAAAATTTGACTTTCATGGTTGTCATTTGAATTTGTCAAGGAAGGCTGTGACTAGTTACACTTACATAAACAAGGTCATTTATCTCCCTTATTTGTGTGTTAGTGGTGGAAAAACTATTGGCCCCATCCACTTGACTCCTGTCCATTAGATATTTATAAGCATTGACAAGATTCATTCTCAATGTTCTCCAGACTGAACGGTCCCAGGTACCTCAGCCTTTCCTCATAAGGGAGGTGCTCCATGGCCCTAGTAATCTGTGTGGCTCACTGCTGGACTCTGTCTAGAAGTTCCCTGCCTTTCTTTTATTGGGGAGCCTGGAACTGGCCACAGTATTCCAGGTGTGGCTTCACCAGGGCAGAGTAGAGGGGGAGGATCACTTCACTTGCCCTGCCATGCTCTTTTTAGTGCTCTCCAGAATGCCATTGGCCTTCTTGACCACAAGGATACACTTTTGGCTCATGACTAACCTGCTGTCCACCAGGGCACCCAGGTCCTTCCCCACAGAGCTTCTTTCTATCAGGTCATCCCCTAAGCTGTAGTGATGCATGCAGTTATTTCTCCCTAGGTATGGAACTCTCTACCTGCCCCCCATCAGCTTCTTCTCCGCCCAACTCTCCAGCCTGTCCAGGGCTCGCTGAAATCTTTAATTTCTTATTGTCTGTTCTTTGTTTTTTGTTTTTAAACTGTAGATGTGCATCTTTTTCTGATTTGACAGTTACATAAAGAACTTAGAAGCTGTTATAGAAGTATTCCTATTTGATTTGATTTGCATTTTTATTGCTCTTCAAATTAAAAGAAACCATTCATTATTCATATTCATTCCTGTTGTTCTG
Organism: Excalfactoria chinensis; assembly: GCF_039878825.1. Lineage (NCBI taxonomy): Eukaryota > Metazoa > Chordata > Aves > Galliformes > Phasianidae > Excalfactoria > Excalfactoria chinensis. Next base: position 66,171,255 of record NC_092828.1, on the reverse strand, counting down.
TATTGAGAATTCAACAGTATGGGCTAATGATTGTTGCAGAATTCTGTGTGGGGAAGGGATCTGCCTATAAATCGATCAGGTCATATGGCTACAGCATTCAAGATTTGGGTAGAATTCTGGCAGTCCAGTCTACAGGAAGGATTGTTGAGGTCTTAGGCTAGCATTCATTTGTGTTTCCTGGTACAAAAAAGACGGGGATCTTCTGGAGAGAGTCCAACAGAGGGCCACAAAGATGATAAAGGGCCTGGAGCACCTCTCTTGGGAGGAAAGGCAGAGCAAACTGAATCTGTTCAACCTCGAGGAAAAAAAGACACAGAGGTGATCTTATTAATGTTTATAAATATCTTAAGTGTGGAAGTCAAAGAGATATGACCAACCTCTTTTCATTGGTCTTTGGGGACAGGACAAGGGGAAACAGCTGTAAACTTGAGTTTAGGGTGTTCTACACCAATATGTGAAGGAATTTCTTCACAGTAAGGGTGATGGAAGGCATTCCACAACATCTCCAAATGAGGATGCTTGATGAAAATGTGGAAGAGCTGGAAAACAAACAAACAAACAATACTATTTTATGTAACAGCTTAATTAAAAATACCTGCAACATTTTTAAAGTGCCTAACTGTAAAAAGCTACAAAAAAAATTGTGAGCTTTTTCTGAATTGTGATGTGGTAGAGTGCACCTTTGGTATAACAAATTGTATGTTCGAAATATGCTTTCTGTCAATTTCTGGTCCTCTGGGAAACAGAACGTACTAAACTCTGACTGCTTTCAACTGAGAGGTTCTAGCTAGGTGAAAATCAAGTGAGAGAGACTGTGCTAATGGGGAGGATCAAGTTCCCGTACAGAAAAGTTCTGAAGAAAGTACTATAGAAGTGCAAAGAGAGGGAAATAAATATAAGCTGAAATGTTCAGGTTAACCTCCAGAGTAACAAGCCAGAATAAATGAGACTTTGATTCCATACTGTTTCACAGGAAGTTAGGGAACCCATCTGCTGCTGGTGAAGCTCATTAAGTTTGTCCTTTAAAATGCATCATCCTTGTTACATGGTTTTTATCACTGTTAGTGATCTTTAATCAGGCCATGTTCTTCAGAGGGAAATAACGTTTAAACATTACTCAGCTGTAACTGTTTTGTCATGCATGGGTATAATGCAGAATTTCCATTTTTTTTTAATTTATTTTATCTTTTTTGTAGAAAAGACTGAGTAAACCTATAGAACAGAATTGACATAATATGCAACTAAAATAGCTGAATGCAGCTTTCTTTTGTAGGGGTCATAAATTCAATGAGAGAAAATGCACCTGTGCTTTAGCTGTTGCTTGCCACCTAGTAAGAGCCATATGTTTATATAAATGTTATGGAGCAAAGTAGGTGGTATGCCACAGCTGAGATCTAGGTGTGTTCTTCACATCTCTGCTTTGTAAGCTGTATGCTATAAAGTACTGCATTTTGTTGCATTACATGCTGATCGGATGTACTTCTAGAAGCGATTTTAGAAACCTGACATTATAAACATTAGAATGCTGTATGTGCAGAAGCTGGTTACTTTGAGCAAACAGTATGAGATACCAGGTGCCCCTGAATGAAGTTATAACACAGGTAGCACCTTCCATCAAGTACGTTGTGTGGCCTGCAGAGATAATATTTTTAATTGTCATCATTGGGAGCAACATAAATGTTATTTCTTAATTTAGCTATGGGAAAAATGCCCGAACATGCAAGCATACAAACCACCCAACAATGTTCTCCAAAATGTGAAATAGCTACTAAATTTCAGGTAGGGAAAACTCTTGAAAGAATATTTCTCCTTTCAGTATTGGGGTACACCTGAAGTCTTATCTGTTTAACTTCAACCTCAGGAGCTGATCGAGCTGCTGATTTGTAGATGTGGAATTTGTGGTGTTCATCAATGGAAAAATTGCTGCTTGTCTGTGTCATTCAAAAATGTACTGATCTGTTCTTTCTATGAAGAAAGAAGATGAATATCAAGCCTACAAATAAAAACAGCTTGAGACATAAAAATCTTATATTATTTGCCCAAAGTAACACAGGATGTTGGTAGAACTGAGGTTATTATTTTTTTGTTTAAATTGTAGTAACTTGGTCCCATATTACAACTCTCAAGTGTAGTAACTTGAAGTTGGAAAACTGCCTCTGCATTGTACAGCAGCCACTCCAGCTGGCTTGTGCTGGAAAGTTTAAATAGCCTCTTGAAAGAACAACATCAGTCTATAAGATGTATGGTATGATCTACTCTATTTTGCTAGTGCCTTCTGTTCACCTCACGAAATACATAGCCAAATCGTGACCCTTATTTGAAAGTTACGAGCCTTTGAAAATAATGAGAGAGAAGATAGGTAATATTTCTTTGAGGAATGTCACCTTTAGGATTATTTCAGTCAATTAGAACTTCAAATAAAACACCAAACAAGATACTAATAGCAGCACTGTGCAAGATGTCAACATGGGTAAACAGAATGTCTTTTATAGCTTTTAATGTGAGAACAGATGTAACCTGTTCACATATAAATGTGAAAAATTAAACACTTGAAGCTTAATACTTCAGTTCTTCAAGTAAATTCATTTTTAGAATGTTGTCAGTGAATGAACCTGAAGCGTTAAACTGATAATAAATGTATGCAGTCCAATATAACCAGTTATAGTAGTAAACAATTCTATAAAATGTTACTTAGATACAAATGGAAATAAGCCTTTCATACCTGTTGAAAATACATGGGTGCTTCCACCTCAGCCATTCAGTTTGGATTAAGAATGCTTGTTTTGAAGAAAATCACTGAATTTACTACTTTGTTCTTGTTATGGAGTGGTTTTGGAGCACAAGAAAATAACTATTTTTGAATGAAGCAAAGCTTGCAGATTTGTTTCCAGAATCGGCCTGTGTATATGTTTGATCATCAATACTGACTTTTCATTCCTGAGGTCTCTGTTGCTTGCTAACATACACAAGGCACAATACTAATGTTCAGAGCATAGAATATGCTGTGAATGGCTCTCCAAGTTGCTGGGCCTCAGTCTTGCTTTCTGGTGAGCAGTGCAGATAATGTTTTTTCTGATGACTGTAATGTACTTCTACAGTGATAATTGCCAGCTGATTTTAATTGTTGCACCTCTAGAACCCTGTAGTTTTCTGGAAGGACAATTGCCACTAAATACTTTATTCTGATATTTGATACAAAGGAATAGGGGATTCTCATCTCTAAGATGTAAATGTGCCTGCAAAAGACATTGTCTTGACTAAAGCTGTGCCTGGAAATGGTATTAGTCTCTTGTCACTATTTGCAAGGGAGATTATGAAGCCCTATTTGCAGTTTCTAAATACAGTAGTATTTTCTAAGTAGTGTTGGTAAATATTTTAATGATTGTTTATCTCAGTCAAATTATGATAAAATTTTAAAGCAAACAGATTGATTCTGGTAAAAAGCTCAAGTTCTGAAAATGAGTTTCTGATTATATCCTCAGCAGGCAGTTTTGTGACATTCGTGTCTGCAATGTTCAGCAGCAGGAAGAGATAGTGCTGTAGAAGGATGATGCTGTGTGACTTTCTAGCCTGTTTTTGGTGACTTGGGGACAGCATGGGGCCCTGGGCAGCATGGTCTAGTATTAAATGTGGAGGTCTGTTGGTTTTAAATGTAGCATTTGTTATCTGTGGGTACAGAATTCATGCAGATAAGGGAAGTCTGAAGGTGGCTTATCTTGCAACTTTAAAAATCAAACTGTGTGTATTTTGATGTAGGTGATTTATTTTTAATGGAAAATGAGATGGTCGAGTCAAATGCAGAAAGACAGGCTTTTGATATTGACACAGAATTGATAGAGAACCCAAAGGCCCAGAATCTGTGAACCTCAGATGATATCATTGTGCTAAGTGGGAAAATGTTTTCACATTGGATTTATGCATGGCAAGGGTTTTCTCTAGACAGTATCTTATTTGAAGGTATAATGTATGTGCATGCCAGCTTGATCGCTAAGATTAGCTTCTTCAGAGCCATCCTGGCCAGAACTGTAGCAACTGATTGCAAGGTACTGATTGCAGGGGGGTTTCAATTGGTTCCTTTACCAGGGGAACCCTGAGATGAGTGGCCCAGCAGCTCTCATGAAACCATGTGGCGCATTGCCAGGACAATGCATCCACATCCTTTGCTTTAGAAAAAGCTTCTGGGAGGGCAGCCACATATCGCTGCCCACCAGCGCAGTGAGGAGAAGGTAGCGTGTGTGCAGTACCCGTAGCATACTGCAGCAGCGGGTGTAGTAACTTGTGCAGGAGGCCACAAAAATACTGTCCCTCCTCTACTGTGAGACTAGCTTACCTATTGGCAGTCTCCAAGACCACAGATCTACCATGGCTTCCACCAGGCAATGAGCTCACCTCACAAAGACTGTGGCAAACCAGATGGAGGCCCTGCCTGAGAATATGGCTGTTCAGATCTCCAGCTGCAGGGAGTGCCTGAACCTGCTGCTGCAACGGGAGTGCAGCAAGAAATCCACCCTCAACCTCTAGGTATAGGCGAGAGGAGTGGATTCCATCCCACTGTAACAGTGGAACAAGTCCAAAGCATCCTCATGAAACTGGATATATATAAGTCCAGGAGGGGAAGATGTCCAAAAGTGTAATTTCAGTGAGGCAAGTACTTTTGCACTTTGAGGGAAGACTCATTGCTTTACTAATGCAGCTATGCTTCATCACATATTTGTAAGTTTTGTTAACCAAGGGTTTCTTTCCAGTGCTGAACTAATATTTCCTAAATAGCAGCTAAAAAAGTCAGACTTCCAATGCATTTTGAAATGCATCAAGTTGTTAAAGGAACAAACTAACGAAGTGCAAGGAATAGGACTTTCCTTCCTATGCTTGCATTGAGTCCTCATTTTACTTTATTGTCCTGATGCTCTCTGTGCTCTTTTATTTTTTTTTAATAACCTCTTACTTGAAAGAGTTTTATAATCAGAGCAATAAGTTGTTCATCAAGGTGTCCTAATTAGGAGGATTTTACTGTATTTCTGATCTGTATTACTAATGATGTTTATTGAATGGTATTTGAATACTTCAGAAATACGTAATGTTTCTGTTACTTCTACACTCCTTGGAAAAATAGGGCATGCAGATAGGAAGGTGTGTCATGTGAGTATTAGATCATTTGTAAATTCACATAAACCCTAGCAATTAGTTTAACAGCTAATTGTCCTAGTGAATGTCATCAGTAAGACATCACGGGAATTCAAGTTTATGTTTGGAACTGCAGCCTCATAAAACAGCAAAAAAGAAAAAAAAGAAAATCGCTTGTGAGGTAACTCACCCTTTGCTGCCAGTGGATGCTTTACATTGGAACAATGCAAGCTGGAAGTTGTTCCAAATGAAAGAGGGTTGTGGGTTTGGCTTTGAGGGAGTAAATTTGTTAGGCTAGGGAATCAAGGTCTCATGTGTCTGTCTTAGTATTACATTAACCATTAGCTTGTGGAAGATATTCTCTGCAGAGGTATATTTATGCCAACATTTCTGGCTAGAAGATTTATTTTACAAGTGAGTTCAGCCATCTGGAGAGCATGAGCCTTGGGATAGGTAGGGTGGTGAGTCACAGCAAAGTTGGTAGTTGTCTGCTGACTGTGTGGGTCTGAACTGGTGCAGGCTGCAGTGGTTTTTGCACTATGAGGGGGCTCACCTCATAGTTTCACCAGTTCAGAAAGAGATATAAGCGATAAATGTCTAGGAGTTAATCTCAGCCCTTTTCTTCAGAATAATGGGTATTGCAGGTCACAAATGACTGTCCGGAATATAACAGATTGTTCCCTTACAACTGTAGTATGAAGTATTTTGAGAGTAATGGGTTGCTTACATATTTCTTGCTATACTTCCTCTGCCTTTGGAAATCTTCTTATCCTCTTTATTCCTTATAGCAGTTTTCTTAAGACTTATCTTATTTTTTAATTTTTTTTCAAGACATCCTCAGTACCTTCTTTCATAAGAGCTGACTTCTCCATGGCTTGTAGCCTGGCTCTGAAAAGCCAGTGGGTTTCCTCTTAGATTTCACTACCTGCTCCTGCATCCAGGAGGTGGTACTTGTTGGACACTTACAGTGACAAATTTTATGTTACTGCAAGGTTGTAATTGTTCAGGAAGTTACAAACAAGTGACAAAGGCAGACAATTATAAGGTGACTTTAAATTTCCACTAATTTCATTAAGTGGAAATAGCGTGGTTTTTTTATCTGGGGGAGTGTGGGGAGAGAGTTGGGTGATGCAGGGTAGGGAAGCTTCCAGAAGAATGTTTTGGCCTTTGAAGACAAGATAAAATTATGTTTGTTATCTAAAAGTCTTGCCAGGACACCAGATTCAGAGCTTAGGAAGAACTGTACTTTTGGCTGGTAGTATAGAATTACAGTATATTATTGTGGTATAGAATGGCTTGAGTTGTAAGGGACCTTAAAGATCATCTGGTTCCAACCCTGCTGTGGTCAGGGTTGCCACCCACTGGATCAGGCTGCCCAGGGCCACATATAGCCTGACCTTGAAATTGGGGTCAAGACAAATACATTAGCATCCTACAACGTCAGGCTGAGAGAGCTGGGGCTCTTCAGTCTGGAGAAGAGAAGGCTCCGGGGAACCTAATAGCAGCCTGACGGAGTCTACAGGAAAGCTGGGGAGGGACTTTTTAGAATGACAGTTAGCAACAGGATGAGGGGAAATGGCTTCAAACTGAAAGAGGGTAGATTTAGACTAGGTAATGGGACGAAATTATTTATTGTGAGGGTAGTGAGACACTGGAACAGGTTACCCAGTGAGGCTGTGGATGCCTGCTCCCTGGAGGCGTTCAAGGCCAGACTGTGAGCAACCTGGTCTAGAGAGAGGGGTCCCTGCCTATAGCAGGGGGTTGGAACTAGGTGATCTTAAAGGGCCCTTCCAACACAAACCATTCTACGATTCTGTGATCCAGACAGCTCTGTTAGGATTCATTGGATAATGAGCTTATTCTTCATGAAAAGACTTGCATTGCATTTTAATTTTATTACAGAGTTCTTACTTTATTCATAAAAAACATAATTGTTTTATCATGGTTCTTTCAGCAGTGTTTGCAGTGATTTCTTTTGCATCATGGTAATTGTCCTAGCAATGAAAAAGATTTTAAAATGCTTACAGTACACAGCCAAGCAATATGTAATTGAATGCAACTGTCATTGAAACAGACTGTTTTTCTGACCTGTTGTTTCTATCTGAGCATGATGTTTATTTACCACCTTCATTACCGCAGCATTAGCATATAAAGAAGCTGTGCCATACCATCATGTACTTTACTAACAGATGGCCCCTAACTTCTTGGATGCTTTTTTGTACTTGCCAAAAATATCCTATATTGGCACGAAATTTCTTTTCTCAGCGTGAAGTATGATTGACTGGTTGAAATAAATTAATTTGCCTCTCCTCTGGTCTCTGAGCTGGTTTTGCACTGCAGCAGTTCGGGTTCTGAATCTTATATTTCACAATGATCAAAGCCTCTGCTTCTGAAAATGGTGTGGAAAGTTCCACTCAGCCACGTGATGTCTGAACAGTTGAGTTCATAGCAAAAAAACTGAAGACCATGCTCCATGTTAGAGAGGTGGCTCCACCATAGTGGTTCTCTACTAATATTATAATATAATGTATATTTTGCTTTCTTCTCGGTCTTTGCTGCCTGTGTGCAAAATGGAAACGTTACTGATTCTTTGTTTAGTAATGGCCAAGGTGTTGCTCAAAGTTGCAAATTCAACATAGCAGCATGAAGTATGAATTAGGAACCCATCACATGAGATAGGCAATGTCCATTTCATTCCTTATTTTTGTATGCATTCTCAATATTTGATATTCATCTGTCCAAGTGAGTCTGGTTGTTGTCTCATTTGTTTATAAACTGTGTGTTTGTATATACACACACAACCTACAAAGAGGTTGGATACACAGTTTGGATCAGTATTGAATGGCTATGATTCTATACATGCATTTTCATAAATGCTTAGAAAGAAGATTAAATTAAAATCCACATTAACAGGTGCTGGGGTTAAAAATAGCAAAAAGAGATGTAAACACTCCTCCGTTCCTTTGTCTTCCAGAAATGCAGCATATTTTCAGTTCTTATTACCACTGATGTTTTAAGTGGCATTCATTTGTCACGCAGTTTTGCTATGAGATGCCCTGGGAGTTTAAAATACCGAACATTATTTGTTATTGTTTTGTTTTGTTTTTTTTCCTGCGTATTTTTGAGTACTAGCATGAAACTTTGGCCTTTTGTCTTCCTAAGAAGAAATTTATCTCTCACATCTATAACATAACAGTATATCTGAATGGGTAAAACTGACCACAGAGGCAATACAGAAAACCAGTAACAGAGAATTCTGTAGTCTATGAGAATGCATGTAATATGCTTTCTGCTATGCTGCATTTTTCTCAGTAGTTTTGGAAGCACTGCATGCTTTTTTCATTCTCATGATGATTTTCTGATGCAGTTTCAATGATATGTGATTTCTCTTGGCAGCTGTAGTGCTTGCTTATTTATTATTTTTGCCGCTATTGTTCAGTATATTGTTTGTGGCTCCTTTCTGCTGTTTGTTCTTCTTGTTGCCTTTCAGAAGCTGAAATCAACAACCAGGCAATCGATTTCTGTGTTTTGTTCCTGGCTGCTTCTGACACACCTATCGGCTTTACAGACCAGGAAAAATTTCTTTGCTTTGTGTCGCTCTGCAGAGTCTGTGCCTGACTGTTTCTTCACACTATAGTTTCTTTCTCTTATGTAGAAGAGAATGACTGGACATGGTTAAATAATATGCGCTAGAGGCATAGTTCCCTATGTTAATATTGAAGCCGTTCTGTTAGCACTGTAGCAAAACAATTTACTACAACTGAATAACAGGCAAAGCAACAGTAATGCCAACAATGTTTAAAATGCAAGCTTTGGAGGGTGAATAGCTTCTTAGTAATTAAAAATTTTCATCACTGGACAGAAACTGCATATCAAAGCTCTCATATTTACAAAAAAAATCCTTGCAGCAGTTAAAAGAATCTTGTCATTTTTTACTTTATTGTATCCTCATACTGGTACTAAGAGACATTTGTTTTAATCATCATATAATCATAGAATGGTTTCAGTTGGAAGGGCCTTAAAGACTGCCCAGTTCAAAGCCACTGCTGTGGGCATGTTTGCCAAGACCATGGGAGGCTGCCCAGGATCCCAATCAATCTGGCCTTGAAAATCTCTGTAGAATTAAATAGATGAAAGAGGATAATGTAGTGGAGAAAGTGTAAATAAAGTAAGTTGTGAGTACGTTACGGTAAAAAGCAGAAACACGTATAGGTATCAATGGAAGGGTAAATAAGTGAGCAGGTAGTTTTTGTCATCCTTTGACAGGATTTCAGACATAAGCTTTAATTTTGTGCGTGTGTGTGTGTGTGTGTTAAATGAATCAAGGCCTTAGTGTTTGGAAAAAAAGATTAGAGGAGGACGAATCTTCAGTGTTTGGGAAAACAAGAGCAAAATAGATCTTTGCCTCTTAGTTAGATGAACAAGAATAATTCAAATAGAAAATGTAGAGTTCTTAGCAATTCCAAGTAGGTTTTATAGTTATTTCTCAGATACCTTGAATATACCCTATTTCTTGGTATCCCCCATTGTTTACTAGTCTAAGCAAGTCTGCCTAGAAAAATGATGAGAAAATTAGCTTATCTTGTTCTTGTCCTCTTGTTGCTCTGTAGGCCACTAACTACGTCTGGGAAGAACATAAACCTAAAGAGAAATGCTTTGTATGGAAGAGCTTGAAAGAAATTAATCCTGGCAGTTGTTTATGATGTCTTAAATAAAATGTCTTCCATGTTTCAGTGACTTCTGAGTCCTTATCACCATGATTATTATTATTTTTTTAAACGCTAGTAATCATGAACAGCATGTGATTAGTTTTTATAATAACTAACATATTCCAGTAATAACGACATGGCTGTAGATTTGGTCTGATGTGGGAATCCTGCCAGAAAGATCTACACTCTCTGCATTATCCCCTGGATCACTGTTGTGTACTTAAAAATATTCCCCCTTCTTTTCCCTCCTGACCTCAGAGAATAAGTGTTCCAAAACAGTTGCAAGCATTTATCTTGTGACTAAATAATTATTTTAGCAAGTTTTTATTACGGTGTGCAGATGCCCTCCCACTGATTTTAATAGGAATTTCACACATGCAAGCAAAGAACTGAGGTATATTTCAGTGTTCAACCATAACACTGGTCATTGCTGATAAACTTTTGAAGTTTATCCTGATTTTTCAGGTAACCCAAGTAGCTTAACATCTAGCGTGCAGTATATCCTTACTTATAAGTACAAAATAGACAAAATGTTTATACTTATAAGATTTGTATTAGAGTTTTGTTCTAATGTTTGGGCACTCCTGTTTGAATTAAATGGTTTTATATTTTTGTTGTGGGTTTCATAATCATTTGAGAAATATACTATGTTTATGCTTATGTTTATGATAGTGGCGGGGATTGAGTGCTCATGGATTTCAGCTTTTAAACTGCTGTAAGCAGATGGAGATGCAGTTGCTTCACTTCCTCAGTCACAGAATGTGCTTTGTGCTAATCACTGATTTGGTGTGGGAGAGATTGAGACGATGTCACTCAGCTTTCTCAGATCATGCATACAATTATGGATGGGTAATTTTCTGAATGTAAGGACTGTGAGTGATAGACTCCCAGGTCTTTTCTGAAGTGAGTGGGCTGTTTGCACGTTTTTCCCTGAGTGGGTACAGAGCTCCTTCATTATTCAAGCACAGTCCAGTGGTATTAGCAGGTAACTTAAACAGAAAAGCTGTTTAGAATATTCACAGCCCTTTTCAGAAGACAAGGGGAAATGGCCGTAAACTTGAGCACAGGAAGTTTTGCACCAATATGTGAGGGAACTTCTTCATGGTAAGGGTGACAGAGCACTGGAACAGGCTGCCCAGGGAGGTTGTGGGTTCTTCTCTGGAGATCTTCAAGACCTGCCTGGATGCCTACCTGTGTAGCCTGCTGTAAAGGCTCTGCTTTAAGGTGGGTTGGACTCGATCCCTAGAGGTCCTTTATGATCCCTACAATTCTGTGATTCTGTGATACCATTTGACAGAGCAAGCAAAGCACTACTTTTCAACATACCACAGTTAGCTGTGCGTTTTCACCAGCCATGATCTAGAGCCTGCCACCTCACTGTGATGACATCCTCTGTTTGGTTTCCGTAGATATTCAGCAAGCATCAGTTTGAGCAAGTGCAGTGTTTTCTGCACTGAGGAATTTAGAGACACACTTTGGCTTCATACACACTTCCATATCAGCCACCATTCTGTCAGGCTGCCTTTCTGCTGCCATCTGTCACGTGACAACAAAATGTAATGGAATATTGATGGGAACATTCAGCCTCTTCTGAAATACCACCAACATCTGTCACTGACATTGCTGGCCAACATAATAAAATAGGAAGCTTTACTTTAAAACAGCACTTGTAAATATTGTGTTTATAATAGATGAGGTCTTGTACTCTTGTCCTGGAAGACTGTGCAGCATCCTTTTGTACAGGGGTATCAGTCATCAGTTGTTTTTAAGTCATTTATATCCTCTCACCTGAGGTGAAATTCTGACCTATTTAAAGTTAACAGGAGAATTGCTGAAGTTGTTGGACCCAGAATTTCACCCAGGCTGTTTAGATGCTTTTAATGAAGTTTAGATATTCTTATGGTTTGAGAACTGTGTTTGCTGGGTTCAAGAGGTGTCTGGACAATGCTCTCAGTGATATGGTGTGACTTTTGGGTGATCCTGTGTGGAGCCAGGAGTTGAACTCAGTGATCCTTATGGATTTCTTTCCCCTCACGTTATTATGTGATTCTATGCAAAGTAAGTAGAAATGAAAAATAATGTGAATAGAGCACCTCTTTTATTTTTTTCTTTCCAATAGGCTATGGAAGCTTTAAAAAAGAAAATAATATATTAGTATTCAAATATGAGAAATTTCAAAAGTCAGTTTGTTTCTGCCATCATATGTGAACTGTGTTCAAGGATCAGTGTTCTAAGTAGCTAGGAAAAGTTAGACTCAGCTATATAGTGATTTATAGCTATGAGCAGGTCAGGTGTGGCAGGGTTTGCAGAGAGGCTGGCTAGATGCTTTGTCTAAAAGGGTTTGTCGCTTGTTCAAGGTGACAGTGTGCAAGCTGCAGAATATGTAGGTGATATCTCAGAATTAATCAGGGAGGAATTTTTCCTTACTCTCTCCTGTTTTTAAAACCTAGGCACTAATGTAACTTGCAATATCAAAGAACAGGATAACCCAGAAGAACTAGCTCTTCTCTACAGTCTGCATTTATTAGCAGTGTTCATCAGTTGCCTCGAATTGTCTCAAATGATAAAAATTTAATAATCAGCATGTTAGTTATATGAGGTTATTCTTTCTGCAGCATGACTGCAGTTGTCATCCAGGAAGACCAGCTTTTGCTGAGTCTGAAAATGCAGAGAATTAAAATAACACCTGAAACTCGGAAGTTTAAAGCAAATCAACTCATTTTCTGCTGCTAAGAGATTTGTTTCTAGTTCTGGCTTTAAGCTTTTTTTATTTTTAAGTTGGGAAAATATAAAAAATTATACAAAAAGCTCATGGAGTCTTGATATGAGAACCAATTTATTTCTAACATGATAAAAAAAGTTATCTGCTTCCTTCGGTGGTATGTGTGGTCGTGATGACTCATTTTATAAATTGCAGCTGCCACTGATGTTTATATACCACTGTTCTTTACAGTGTAAGTTGAATTGAAGTTGATTTGACTTGGTGCATTTAATTTCTAAATTATGCTGCAGGCCACACCTTTGATGTTTGCTGTTGTTTCTACTGGAAGCTTTATATTACTGATCAGTAATGTTAATGCATAATTATCTCCATAACACAGCATTACTGTTCTCTCCCATTGTGAAATTAGACAACTTCATTATTTCTAAGATATAAATATATGAATTCTCAATGCATTTCTGGAAGAAAAAATAAATCTCACCTAACTGGTTTTCTTTTTCCCTCCTAGTCTGCTCCCAGTTTTCAAGAGGAGTTTTTGCTATTTTTGGATTCTATGATAAGAAGTCTGTAAACACCATAACATCGTTCTGTGGGACTCTTCATGTTTCCTTCATAACTCCGAGCTTCCCGACGGATGGAACACATCCATTTGTCATTCAGATGAGACCTGACCTCAAGGGAGCTCTCCTTAGTTTGATTGAATACTATCAGTGGACCAAGTTTGCATATTTATATGACAGTGACAGAGGTGAGATCCAGTTTTTATCTGTATGTTGTTTGCTAGTTGTCTCTTGCTAATAAGCTGAATTTGCCATAGAAAATGAAGAGAGGAATACAGCAAAAACATTTAAATTTAGAAAAGATTTCTTAGGATATGAAAATAGTTTAAATGAGAATGAAATGATAGTGTGCATTAGCAGAATTTCTAGTGTGTTCTGATAAGTTATGAGATCACTTGCTCTGAAGTGAGTCTCGCTATTGTAGGATTGTTCATTGAATGTTAAACACACCAGTTTATTGAGTAATGGAGTAATGCTAAATTCTTTGCCTTCTGATGCTCTTTTAAATGTTACAAGTTGTTCAGAAGCCGAAGGGTCTACCTCAAAATAGTTCACTGTCACTGTTCTGAGCCCTAAAGTAAGAAAAACTAAAGCTGACATGTAGCCTTCAGCAGTAATGTCATGTGGGGTGATGAACCCTTATTCTGTTGCAGATCCTTTTCAAATGATCACATTAGAATCTGAAACAGTCACTGCCATTTTAGAAAGAACAGATGTGAAACTAGTTGCTCAGCTAATACTCTTTCAATCATCTAGCAGTGTGTGGTACATGACCTGCATGTGGTTTATATGTAGGAAATAGTGAAAAACACCATGTTGCTGCGCGGGCTGAATGGCTGGGAATAACAGCACAAAACTTTTGTTTGTAGTCACCTTTTGGTTATGCCTCTCGTTTGTATTTGTTTGCTTTAATTGAGGCAAGGCACCCCAGTGATAATGAGCTCCAAGGCATGAAATTCCTGCCTTTATGCTGAGTGAAATCAGTGCTCCCACTGCCTGCTCTAGGCCTATCCTGCAGAGTCAAGCAGCATGTAGGCAGCACTTTTGATGACATCAGACCCTGAATAGACAGGGTTCATACTTCCTCCAAATGCTTTTATTTAAGTGTTAACGTGATATATATTTAAGGAATTACACATAGTTTTAGATACTTCCTCCTTCAGGAATGAGATGAAAAAGACTTAACGCTTGTGGAAGCTAATAGGAATTAGTTTAATGACTTATTCCAAAAGAATCATTTATTGCTACTTTTACAGCTCCTCTGTGGTTAGTGGCTGACTGAATGAAGTGCAGGACAATTTCACATCTCATTCCTGTCTGTAAGAAGTGAAGCCATTCTGTGTATGCATGTCTAAGCTATTACTGGCTTAATGTGGCACTTCATGTCATATAATGTGGCTTACACTTTATCCTCCTTGCTTTCTCTGTGTTGCCAGTACTAAGCAGTGCAGTTTGGAGAAAGTAACGACATGAATGTAAAAAAAATTCTCTTTATAATAGAACTGCTAATTTAGTCAGCCTCTTTTCATTCCTTCCTTTCAGAACTCACAGAATTAATAGTCTGCGTCATCTTAACTGTAAGTGGTTCAGGTACATGAAGTTCCCAAACAGAAATACTCACGCAGTCACAACCAGCAACTGGAGTTGTTAGAATTATATTCTCTGCAGATTTTCACTTCCTTTACCCTGTACAGATAATTCTACAAAAGCATTGCTGTAAATGATTTTTTTTCTTTCATTTTCCATTGTGTTGTTGTTATCAGAGTAAACTAAACTGTTTGAGGGTGACAGATCTCTCACCTCTAAAAATCAAGAGATCTGCTTACTGCAGAGGGTACTCCAAAAACAAAAAGAGATCCTAGGAAAAATGGAAGATCAGAAGAAAAAAAGAATAGAAACTCCTTGTAATGGGTAGTAGTAACATTAACAGCCCTCATTAAATTAGTCTATGCTTGACATTCTGTTTAGTGCAAAGGGTACTTGTAAGGACATGTTCAAAAACATGAAATCTACTAAATCAGAATTGAAACAATGATTCAGATTATATTCAATGTATTGATATGATTCAATTCATCTTGCTAATTTTTGGAATCTTTTTTTAATATTTTTTTAAATTTTTTTTTTTTTTTTTTCAATTGTGTAGAAGCAGCAAAGCCGTTAAACACATGAACAGAATGCAAACTAAACCAATAACATGTGCTGCAAAGATTATCATATCCTTGATAGGGTCTTCACTATTGAATTACTAGTAAGGATGATTTTACATTGCCAAATGTGCAAATAAAACTAAGCAAATAGTACACTTCATAATGGAGAATTATAAAATTTAGCTTATTTGAAGTGAGATTCTGAAACATTTCTCCTGTTTAAACCAAGCCCATAGGAATTAATTAGCGCACTGCACAGGTATGTTCACACATGCTAGATTTTTTTAGGAACTTGCAGAAGCATTTGTTTCTGAAAGTTTAATTTTCCTTTCTCTTTTTATTCCCTACTTGTTATGCGTTGAAATTGTCATTGCTTGCTTCATCCAAAGTGTATTTTTCCAAGGTGATCTATACTTGTACCTCTCAGAATAAGATTTCCCTTTTATAGTACTTGCTCTTGATGTTAGGAGGTGTTATTCAGAAACTGAGTGAGCTGCACATGACTACTTTTAATATCACAGAGTTGCATAATAATAAAGAAATTGTCATTTCCTCTGGAAAATGCCTTGACGTTTCCTCCTAAAGTTGGAACAAAATCTTCCACAATAATTCAGTCTTAATACTCATTTCAAGATGTAAAACCATAAATCGAAAAACAAAATTGAATGTGGGTTTTATGTTCCTGGAACAGAACATGGAAAATCTGCAATAGAAGGAATTGTTTCCTTGTCTTGCATGATCTTCCAAAAGAATTAAAAAGGAATGAAAGTAAAAAAAATTGCCATTAAGTACTTTTTTTTTTTTAAGTATAGAATTACTTTTAATAGTTTACAATATTTTAACATACTCTTTACATCTTTTAGTATACTTCTGTTAATTATCTTTTTCTGGGAAATGGCCACTTTAATGCATTATAAATAGGTTGTGAGTGCCCTTGGACTGTAGTTGTCTATTATTCTAAAATACTCAATGCGTGACATTTAGAACTTCCTATCAGTCTTTTTTAAAGTCAGTATAGAAAGCCAGAATTATATGACATATCATTGAAATTATGCTTTTGGAAGCCTGCCATTTTCTTCCTTTGCTGATGACCACTCTTGTATGTATTGCTGTACATTATTACTACTTTCACTTGGGAAGCTGAATTGCTAAAACTGACTAATGTAATGATGCGTTTACAAACTTTGAGGCAAATTGATTCTTAGTGCTTTCTTTCTGCAGTTATGTTCGTAATCGCTGTCATTTCTCATGAAATTTATCCTTGAAGCTTCCTTTTACATGCCTTTTCATTTCTTTGCGTACAGATGTATGTTTCTGTTCTCTGTTACTTAATTGTTAAAAAGGAAAAATGAGACAAGTGAAATCTTTTTACAGTGTTTAATAGGCAGTTGAAACTGTGCAGACATTATGGCCTCCTGGGGGAAAAGTGCCAAAATGCTAAAATAGCAAAAATCTATAGACGCTAGGCCTACTAATTTATATGGAAAAAATATATATGTAATCAAACTTTCTTTCATTATCAGGGATTAGTTGTGGTCCACAGAAATAATAGCTCAGTTATCCGGGTTATGAGTATAGGCAACAGAAAAAATAACTTCTCATCACTCTAGAACATGAGATTTTTTGCCACAGGCCTCAGTGAGATCAGGATTTAAATAGGTTCCAGCGCAAGTATTGAGAACAGGAAGAGTTAAGTAGCATTTAGTAATAAAGAGCTGATCCTCTTTCTGTAATTGCATCTTTTTTCTCCTGGAAGACCTCATTCTGAGTGTATAGGATCCCAGCAGTAGTGAATCAGTGAATTGGCAGAATTCCCTTCTGAAAAATGTTGAATTAAAACCAAAATATTGTCTTTATAAGGCTCTGTTCAGATCCCTTCCAGTGGTTTAAATAGAAGTTTCATACAAGAAGAATGTTGGAACCTACTATTTTCATTTCTGATTCCTAACTGTGCATGACAGTTCGAACAAGTAATGGTGTAATCTTAAATAAGTAATCTCATAAATCATCTTTTTAAAGCTTGTTATTCCTGAAGCTTTGTCAGTTATATCTTCTGCTTTCTCCTGCACATCACTAGGGTTATCAACATTGCAAGCTGTGCTGGATTCTGCAGCTGAAAAGAAGTGGCAAGTGACTGCTATCAACGTAGGAAATATTAACAATGACAGAAAAGATGAAACCTACCGTTCGTTATTTCAAGATCTAGAAGTGAAAAAGGAAAGGAGAGTGATTTTGGACTGTGAGCGCGATAAGGTCAACGACATTGTTGATCAGGTTTGCTATTCCCTACTTTTCAGTTATGGCAATTATTTATATTCTATAAAAAACATAATGAGTTCATTTCTGTTGATCCTGTTTTTGTGATCATTATGCATCTTTTGGAAGTGACAGATTTCTGTTGAGAACCACATACACATTAGACAGAAAGAGAATGTGCAAATCTTATAATTGCTCCTTCTGTTCAAAGGCAGGATAATTCTGTCTGGATCATCTGGTATGGCTTTCTATCCTGATTATTTAAAACAAAATCTCATTAAGGCTATTTTGCAATCTGTCTAGGTATTATACAACATTATATGTACTTCCTACACTGTTATAAATGGTGTGTTACAAATAGTTATATAAGTTTATGGGTTAGTTTGCTATGTACCTAGAAAGTGATTTCTAATTCTTGGTTGTTTTTTCTCCCCAAAATCTTGTACATCTTGGAGGACCATATCATGAGCTTATCTTTTTCATTCAGTTTTCCTCGTGGTTCCCTCATTAATTTCTCTCTTCAGTTTGTCACTATGGATGCTGTCTTCCACAGTGAAGACTTCTTGAACTTTCAGCAGAGCAGAAAGATGTCATCTCCCCAACCCCTTCTATGTGGTTTATCAAAATTATTTCTTTTGTTTTTATTATTTTCTTTTTACAACAGCACCACAGTGCTCTTATTCAAATTCTTGTATTGTCTCCAAATCCACCTCTTCAGTTCTAGTGTCTAGGTGGGTCCAGATGGATCTTTTCAGTGCTGTCTTTTAATCTTGTTTACTGTTTTTATGCATACAGAGCACAATGGAAGACTGTAGGAACAATTCTGTACTGATATAAGGTTGACCATGTGAGACAGTGCAACATCTGTAGGAATATATTAGCTAGGTTTAGTTGCATTTGTTTGGGTTTAGTCTGAAGTTTTTTTGGAGGGTTTCTTGTTTTAGTCTTCACTGTGAAGATGATTATAGCTTGGAGAGGCTCAGGCAATGAGCATTGTGTTTGAGCATGCGAACTGAGTGCATTCTATTTGCGTGGTTTTATTTTGAATTTGTACCCAGAAACTATTTCTGTAATTTTCAGGATTAATTTTAATTTGATCCTGTCCTTCAGAGCTTTTGCATCTTCTCTCTGTCACCATCTGCAGTGTTTTATAATCATATTTTTTGGTTCGTTGTTAAGTTTACTGATTGAAAAAATACTGATACATTTCATGTCATTAATATGTATACAGATCAGAGCAGTGCTTGAGAGAAACGCTAGTTACTGCTTGTCAAACTATTGTTTGCTTACCTTATACTGACTTTTGTTCATGTTTCCTTAAGAGCTTATAATGATGTCATACAGAATGAAAGCCTTATTAGACTTGACACGTTGCACCCGCTGTTTCCTCGGCCTTTCTAAAGGATAATATCATATCAGAGAAAGGAAATAAATTGTTTTGATATATTTTGACAAAAGTATGCTGACTGTTTATCATCTTAATATCCTCTAGATTGTAGAAAATCAGATATGTGATTTTAATCTCTTTTCTGATATGAAGATTTTTTTTATTTTTTTTTTTTTAATTTTCACCTTGTGCCACTTTTTAATAACAGGAATCATCGCTTTAGCCACCATGCATTTTTACTAGCTTTGTCTGTGTTTGGTAATATACCTGTTATTTTCTTTTGGCTTCTTATTTTGAATGCATCTCTAGGATGTTTTTCATACCCTTGTTGCACATTGACAGGTTGTACCTTTGTTAAGATTTTGATCTTCTGAGTTTATCCCCATAGACTTGTGTCACTTCTAAAAGTGTATGGATGGATAAGCTCTTGTTTCTCCTCATCCGATTTTCTTAGTTGCTGAAGGATGTTAAATAGTTCTAGTTCATCCACACAGGTCATTGTAATTCCAATCATTTATTCACATCAAAATAGTTTTCAACTATGCTGTTAGAACATCGTCTCTTAAACTGCAAAGTGTCAGCTGTCTCATGGGTTTAGTCTTGAGATTTTCTTTGAACGATACTTTACCAGCTTCTGATGTTTGATCTGTTTTCTGGAGTCCATTATCTCTACTCTTTTGCTCCTATGGCTTCCTTCTCTTGCATATTAAGGTAAATCCACTTTAGTTTTCTCAAGTAATCTGAAATAAATGCTAAAATGACTGTTTTTCTGTTTATTTTCTCCCTCACCTAAAATGAATAATCATCCTAAGACAGGATTTCTGGGAGTATCTGTAAGTTTCTTTGGCCTGTGAGTTTCTTTGATTGTGTCATTCTAATTTTCTTTTCTAAATGCCAGTTAGGTACATTGGGTTCTACTTTACTAGCAGATTCATTTGCTAAAAAGCTTTTTTAATTCCAGCCAAAAAAAGGCAAACCAACAACCTAAAACAACCAAAACCCACATCTCAGCATAAGTCTTTTCTCCTTTGTATCAGAATCATTTTCCTTTTTCTCTAGTACTTTTACTGAAAAGCACACAGTGGGCTTTATGTTGGCTAGTCTTTTTCCTGAATATTGGAGTATTATATGTTTTCTTGATACACTGAGCTGCAAATTCTTTGCTTTCTTTCTTGCTTTCCATTCTTGAACAAAACTTCTTCAGTATTTTTGTTTATCTCGCTGTCTTTATAAGCTGTGTTCCTGTAATGCTCTGTGGTCTTTGGATCACTGTACAGACACACAGTGTGTTTGCAGAGTTGTTCCTTCATTTTTTTTTTTTATTATTTTTTTCCTCCTGTGCAGCAGCATCTTTGCCAGATTCCAACCATTTATGTAAGTTGAAGCTGAAAAAATACTTTGAGTTCACCAGCTTCCTCAGAATGGTTGTTCTCTCCTTTTGTTTTCATTGTTCAAAAGATGGAATAAATCTCCAGAAACCAATTTTCTCCCGTATCCTTTCTCTGGAGAATTTTTTTGCTCCAAAATGCAAACTTCCCCATGAAGATGTATTCTTAATTAAGGCGATATGGGAGAAGAATCTATGATACCTGCTTGCCAGTGGAGACAGCTGAGAAACCACCATCTCCTTTGAGAGAGATCATAAGGAAGCTTTAAGACAACAAGCAACAATTTGAACTTGTAAAATTTCCTCATAATGTAGATATTTTCATTCATGTCATACTGCTTTTAATTTTAAGTTTTTGTACAGGAAATGTTACAGTACTGCTACAAATGGAGCAGAACCTAAGCAAGAATGTCTTGAGTCACAGTGCTTCTTCTGGTGGGTTCAGTCTGCTCTGTGATACCCAGTCCTACCTGTTGAGGTTGAATATTTAATATGAAGCACAGTAGTCATCATTCAAGCCCTCTTACAGATTTTAGAGCTTAATGTTCAATATAACAAATTTCTACCAGCAGGGAGTGTTTTCATGAGGTAAAATAAAAGTAAAGCACTGAACAAACTCGGTACTGCATGACATAAAGCTCATAACTAACTTTTACATCATATTATGTTTAGTGATTAAGTATTAGTCTGTCTATCAGCTGAACATTTTCTATTATGGGGGTATATTTTTTTCTTTCAGGTTATCACAATTGGTAAACATGTTAAAGGATACCATTATATAATTGCAAATCTGGTAAGCAGTTTTAATATTTAAAATATCTGCACTACACATTTTACTGTTAATGGACATAAAATAGTACTGTGTTTTCAGTGAATGTTTAGAAAATAATGAAAAACTAAATATATTTACTCTTACTAAATATGAGCATGTTCATATAGTGTTTGTTTTATTGTCCGAGTCTTTTCAGAGCTTAAATGCTTCCTGTTAAATTCCAGTCAATGGGATTTGAAGTTTGCTCAGCAACTCCAGTAGAGGTTTGCCCATTTTTCCGCATACTGTAGGAAAGTCAATGTAGGTAGGAAAATCAGAACAAAAAACTTTGCAGACTGTGGTCTGATGCATTCATCCAGAGAACTCATGTTTCTTCTCTCACCGCTGATGTTTTAAAAAGTTATAGTTCTCAGCTTTGATTCTGACGGACTACCCAATCTCAGCTTCACACACCCTGTCATACCCTCATTTCTCAGATTTGGCTTGGCAAGCAGTTTTGATAGAATATTTTCTTGAACAATCAGGCAGTACAGCTAATACTGTTCCTAAGGGGGAAGGGAAGGTTCAGGAAACTCTAAATTGTCAAGACTATTTTTTTAAAATTCCTTAAAGGTGAATGGTAATTATTTACTCCAGTTAGAGAATCTAATACATTTTTTAACATTTGTTAAATTTGTTAAATTGTAACAATTTGTTAAATTGTTACATTTGTTAACTAATCATTTAGAACAAAGCGGTTGGGTACTTCATGTTCACAAGAAAAGCAAGAAGTCATACAGAATTTGAAAATTCCCTGTTAGTGCTGCATACGTTGTATGAATATTTTTAGTCTCAAAGGAAATAAGCATTTTGGAAGGTTGCCTAGTGTATTTCATTACGTTGGCTGTTGCTATTTTAGCCATTGCTTGGCTTGTAACAGTAAGATTTTCAAGCCTGTAAGATTTTAAGCGTATTGAATCATTATTTTTTAAAGCTATTTAGTACCATATTTGCTTACTGTGCATTGATTTCAAAAGCTGTTCTATCAGAAACAAAATTTATGTGGTACTTGATTATATTGTCTTTATACGGATTGACAGAATTAGATAACCCTGATTTAATTTGCATAAACAAACAGTTTTAGTGTAACCCACTTTCATTTTATATATTTAAAAAAACAACCAACCAGTCTAAAATTTGCTTTCCTATCTGTTGCTGAGTTTCTAATCTACGTAGTCCCATTCAAATTAACAGTTGTTTTTGTTCTAAGAAAGTTATCATGGCAAAGGTAGCACTTGTTCTATGGAAGCATAAGACTGCTAAACAAGAGGCAGGGTTGGCTGGCAGCCCAGGATTTTAACTTGGATCCTGTTTGAAGAAAACATTTGGCTTACACATTTGCAATAGATGTCATATGGTAATGCTTTTATATGTATAAGGCTACTGAGAGATCTGCCAGAACTACTGGAATAACAGACGTAATGTTTTCTGTGCCCAGGGATTTACTGATGGAGATTTATCCAAAATTCAGTTTGGAGGAGCTAATGTCTCAGGATTTCAGATAGTTGACTATGATGATCCTTTGGTATCAAAATTTATACAACGTTGGTCAACGCTAGAGGAAAAAGAATATCCTGGTGCGCACACTAGTACAATAAAGGTATGTCTTGCGTTTGTTTTAACTGTGACAGGATTGGACTAGAAAGACAGGAGAGAAAACGTGACAAAATCAGCTGTGTCAATTTTAATGTTTTCTCTGGAGTACTTTTTACATTCTCTATAATAGCACTGGTTCAGCAGAGATACTGCACTGTCAAAAAAGGTTAAAGGCAGCATCAGTTTTTCTTGTATAGCTGTAAATCTTAACCTGACAACCTGTTAGGAAAATGTTTTGATGTGATATATTAAGTGGCTGCTGACTTCTTTTTGATTTGTCTCTTTCTCCTAGTTTTAAAATGTTTTAGAGGGACATATATGTAGTCATACACATGTTTTCAGGGAGTGGAGATCTAGCACTTCCTGTACTATCAAAGAAATGATAAGCCAGTTGCTCTGGGGCAGAGCCTACAAAAACTTACAAAATTAAACAGTATGCCAGAGGTACAGAACTGTGGTCTAGTTCCAGGTCTGAGTGATGCAAGTTGTGATGATGTACGAAAAGGTAAACTTCCTTACCTCAGATGTCCCTCTGCATAAATTGGGGATAATTGTATCTTGTCTTATGTAGCAGTTACAGAGATCAGTTATTGCTTTCAAAATGTAATACAATCAGAAATGTTATTAAAAATGAGTGTATTTAAGTAACTCTCAAGTGTATTACCACAAAAGAAACAAATGGCAAATGTTCTAGGCATAAGTTTTTACAGGCTGAATATGAAGTATTTTCTTGGCTTGTAATAAGGTAAATAAGAACCTTCAGCAAGAAATGGAACATGCTGCAAATTCCTGAAACAGAAATCCTTTTAAGTGCCCAACCTTAATGTTTATTTAGTATATGTATATGTATATAGTTTGTGGGTTCTTTTTTTTAATGCTATATTTTGGAAGACTTAATTGAAACTATAATTTTTCCATGGTTATTTTTGTATTTAATTTTTTTGTTTTTTTGAGAGAAAGAACAAGTAAATTTTTCATGTACTGTTTGACAGAAGAAGCTAGAGCCTGTGTCATGCCTTTAGATGGAAATGGCCTCAAGTTGCGCCAGGGTAAGTTTAGGTTGGATATCAGGAAAAACTTCTTTACAGAAAGGGTTGTTAAGCACTGGAATAGGCTCCCCAGGGAGGTGGTTGAGTCACCCTTCCTGGATGTGTTCAGAAACCATTTGGATGTGGTGCTCAGAGACATGATTTAGTGGAGTGTTGTTAGAGTTAAGGTAGTATGGCTAGGTTGAGGTTGGACTCAACGATCTTGAAGGTCTTTTCCAACCTGATTGTGATTCTATGATTCTAGATGCATTCTTTTTATATTTGTGTAATATGTGTTGCTGTCATTTAGACAAAAGATAAGGGATGAACTGACTGTAGATGATTAGTAAGATTCTTTTTGTGTGTAGATCCTTTTTGTGTGTCTCTGGTTTTCAAGGAATGAAATCTAACTGCCTTTGCTAATGCTGAAAAATCTTTGTCAGGCAGTAATCACAGTGAAAGGCATAAGTGAGAAAAAAATAGTTGCAATGGTTTGTTATAACATAAATTTGTAATTTTATCACAGTTACTACCTTTACATCTTCCTTTTTGGCTCCTTTTGATTGTATTAGAAATCTAAAGTGATGAAGGAGAATATCTGGAATATCCTCTTGTTTTGGAGTTTGCTTTTTTACAGATAGGAAAAATAAATGAAAAAAGAAATATTTTCATTGAGTTCATGTTTTAGAGCACATATTAAATTAAAATTTTTGAGCTGATTTTTATCTTTGTTTACATGGTATCTGCACAAGGAATATATGAGATCGCATTGCTATTTGGATAAGTTACATCAAATTATCTCATTATTTATAAGTTCTAGGGATATTGGGGAGGAGGAAGTAGATGTATGCTACAATGCTTGGAGAGATTGGTTGTATCAATTGCCGTGTTTCTTAGCATAGGTTTCTATCTTTTGCCCTTGTACACATGTTACTTGTCAGGTTCCCTTCGATTATGTGTAAGGCACAGAGATGTCATATTTCATTGCCATCCTAAGGGACCTAGAGGCAGATAACAATGACGGCCACCACAGAAATAGGGCAAGAAAGGCCCTTGAGCAGTCATCTAGTCCATCCTCCTTGCCTGAAGGCAGAATCAAATATATCTGTGTAATTCCTGATGAATAGTGATTTCACAGCTTTCCCAGATGTTCAATTTAAGAGCATACAAACTCTTACCTTTTGCTTTTTTTATTTTTTTTCTAACATAAGCTAGGTGTTGTCTCCAGATCCCTTACTGCTCTCTGCTTCGTATATATAAGCACATTCTCTTTTCTAGCTGTCCTTCTATATTTGAAGATGGCTGCAGTATGTGTCCTTGCTTTCCTCCCTGCTGAACTAAATAATCCCTCTTCTTTTCAATTTTCTACCCTCAAATTCTGTTGCTCATCTTGCTCTAGAACTTTCCTAGTTCAGACTCATCTTTTTTTGAAATGCCAGACTGGGTTCTGCACCTCTGCTGAGCGCTGCACTGTACATGGCTTTTTGTAGCTCAGAGCCATTCTTTTTGGTGTTTCTTTTTGTGATACCCTTTCTCACCGTCATGGCACAGTTAAACTACATTTGTCATGAGATGCACATGAACGTCCAGAGCTTGTTTTGCATTGTTTTTCTGTACTGCTGCAAGTTTAGGCAGTCTCATTCCATGATTGTGCACTTAATCATTCTTAGGAAATGCAGGATTTTACATCTATTCTTGTGGAAGTGTATTCCTTGCCTCTCTTTCTCAAACAAGCCATTTTTTTTATTAATATTCTAGTCACGTGAGTTATCCTGTGCTACCTGGTATGCTATACTAATGTCCAAGTTTTTGAGGTAGATTAACACTCTTTTTGGTCCATTCCATGATCTCACTGAATAAACTTTATCTCTTTTGATTTTAAGTAGTAATCTAAACTGCCACTTTTCATACATGAGCTTGTGCCACCAGTTCCAATGGAGTCTAGAGTTCTAAAGCTGTAGCAGCAAAATCTGTGTGAAACAGCTTGGTTTATAGAATTTTGTGTTATTGATACATGATTCAGAGGAGCTTGCATGCCTCTGGCTGGTAACTAAAGAATCCTAGAATGGTTTGTAGTGGAAGGAACCTTAAAGATCATCCAGTTTCAAATTCCCAGCATCAGGGGTAGTGTTAACCTTGATATTGCAAATGTTTCATTGCAGGCATTAGCATTGCAGCTTCATTCTGTTTTTCTATGTTCATTTTGAATTATGAAGCACAACTCAGTGGAATATAGCCCCAAATATAGATTGTAGAAGACTGATGCCACAGGTGCTGAGAGGAGGACCTGTATCAAATTGCTTTAAAAATAATCTTTCTCGTTTATAAAATATTAATTGAAATATATTCTACTTTTAATGCATAAATGACAAAAGACTTGTTATTGTTCTGTGCCTGGGATGCAAAAAATAAAAAGATTCAGAAAGATTCTTGGAATTACTATTTTGCTTGCTGCTGTTTAACAAAAGGATTTCTCATCTTTCAAAAGGGAAGCTGATACACTCAGGGTACCTCAAATTAAATTTAGAGTAAATCTGTTATAACCGAAGGTGTTGTCAGTCTCTGCATGTTGTTCTTTAAGGATCCAGCATTGCGCAAATTTTGAAACATACCACCAAGCAGCCGTGTAGCAAAACAAAAACTCAGAGCTTTAGTGTCAGGGTATGCCTAAGATGATGTACCCATACACATCCAAATGCTCCAACTTCCTATTCTTATTAATACCTACAGTGGGGGCAGCCTTTGGTATAATTTCAGGTGGAATTCATACCTTTTGAAGATTAGTGAGACATGCAAAGTACAAAGTCATTCTACCTAGCCATGAGCTTTCATAAGCCAACTTTAAGCTTGGTAAATGCAAGAAGTATTTATTCTCTGCTGGCATAAGCATCATAGAGCCAGCACACAGAAAAGAATTTGTGGCTGCCCAGCTGGAAAACTAAAGCAGCTCAGACTCATAGAGAACAGCACTGTATTGGAAGATGGCAACAATCCAATACCCACTGAAGCTATTTTCACTGTCTTAAACTGCATCGTGCTGGTACATTATGTTTCAGATGTTCAGAATGTGTTAGATTGTATTTTAAGGTGCATAATCCCTTCTCCACATACAATTGGTGTGTAGCTAAGAGCAAAACCATAAGTTATTCTTTCTTCTGATTTTTGCTTTTAGTAGTTTCACATTTTCAGGGTGTTTTTTTTTTGTTTTTTTTTGTTTTTTTTTTTTTGTTTTTTAAACAGCAATCTAGTATTCTAGAATTATTATGAGATCTATTTTTATCAGAGTTAATGTGATTATAGAATCTAAAATGCCTATATATAGTACAAAAGAGTGTGCTGTTCATGGCAAAGTTGCAAAAATAGGAAGCTGCTGATCTTAAACTGATAAGTCAGGAAGAACAAGCAGGGAATAATGCAGAGCTTTTGGTTTAACTCTTAGGATGCTGACATACCTCAAGAAAGGAATGCACAGAATATGCAGACAAATAAAAAAGCTTGCTGAAATAAATAACATTTAGGTGACTCACTGGTGGTAATGAAGAAGAGGACAGCAAAAACTTTCTTTTTCAAACTGCAAACTCAAGAAGCTGTCTAGATACTACTCAACAGAAATGTACAATTTATGAATTAAACAGTGCCATCATTTTAGGGAATGCTTATTATGATTGAAGCATTAAAATGGTTTTATAACACCAGGCACTTAATAAAAGTTGTAAGTTCTTTTGTTGCATCAGATACGTTTTTAGTAGAGAAATGTGATTGACAATGTCTCAATTCAAGAAATTCATTGTGGATTATAATCATTTATAATGATTAAAGTAAATACGTTTCAATAATATAATATTGCCTAACTTAATCAGGATCTGAACTGCTTTGCTTGTTTTTTTGTTTGTTTGATTTTGTTGCTTATTTTTTATCTCAGTAAAAATGCAGTTTTGCATTTGTGAGGTTTTTCTGCCTATATTTTTCTGTCTTTGTATTCTGGTTTCCTGATTGCTAGATGTAAAAATACGCATCTAGCAGTTAAGTGTTCTAGCTACCTGATTTTTACAAGAGTTTTGAATACCAGTATTCAATCTATTCTACTTATAAAAAATATATATGAAGATAGAGGGCGCAGGAAATTTCACTGTGAAATTATAAGCTTCTTTTTAATAGCTTAAGACTCCTTTGCAGAAGTAATCGTTCATTCTAGGATTGTGTTTTTTAAGGAGAACTCAAAGAATGAAAGCAGTGGCTTGTTTGAGGTATCACCTGCGGTTTTGTCTCGGACCCTTAGAAAGAACTATTGACCCAGATCCTTCAGTCATACAAGTGTAAATGGCTGAACTGTGCCAAAGGAAAAGTGCTTGCTGATCTTCTGAGGACTGCAGCTCACTTTTTTTCAGCCAGTGTTTCAGTTACGTACTTGGGTAGCTGCATGCATTATTAGCTAGAATCTAGGGGTGACAGAGGAGCAAACATGAGCTGTTTATTATTCTGTGGAAGTTACTTCTTCTTAGTTAAATCGATGACCTGGTAAGATTGGCATATTTAATTGTTAGTCTTTCCTTTTAATTACTTTGGAGCAAATGAGACAGTCTTTTTTCCTAGAGAAAATAGGCAAATACTTGGGGTATTTGCTGGTTGGGGTATGTCAGACTTGATCATGTATGTAGGCAGGCTTTGTGCTTCTTTTTTCTTTTTAGACTTATTAGTATTCAAATGAGAGGTTCTGGACTTTTTTAGAACAGTGCAGTGTGTCAATTTATTTATTTATGGTAAGTGAACTCATGCAGGGTAAATCGTGGTATCATGTCTCTGTGTCTTTTATAGCCTTCCAATTATCGTGATTCAGAGCGCATTAAAACTGAGCTCAAAGATTTAGTGTGGCTTTATGTAGTAGGCTAGTCTAAAATTTAAATCCAGTTAATCCAAGGAATTTGAAATTTCAATTTAGTCTTGTTTTTACAGTAGTATTTTTAAATTTCTAAGATAACTACTAGCATGTATTCCCTTTAATCTTAGTAGGACTTCTGACTGGCTTTTAGTAAAAATAACATAGCTGAAGACACTGCTGGAAGTTTTGGATTCTGTCTATTCATATGACATTATAAAATGTCCGATTCCAAATATCTAATCTCTAATGATAATTTTTAAAATAGTTTTAATTAATTGCACTAGCCATGAGTTTTTCTTTTGGAAAGTGGTATGAGATACGTTTTTATAATCATCTCAGTAAGGTTTGTGGATGAAAGCTCAATTCACCAAGGTTTTTTGTCATAGATAATAATGCTTAAATGGCTGCTTTTATCAATGAAAGAACAATGGTTGAAGACTGTATTTCAGTAAATATTTTAGTAAATAGCAATTCACATTTAAAAATGTATTCTTTCAGTCACATAAACGTAATGATTTATCACTAACTTTATTATTATTTTTTGAAGTGGAAGTGGCTTGTGCCAGAACATACAAAATGAAAGGGTGTTTCTAGGGCAAATAAGTTAAGAAAAAGGACAGCACAGGTTGATAAGCTGCTTTCATGTTGAGAGTGGCAAAAAGAGGTCATTGTTGTAAATGGAAAGTGGACAAAAAGGTGTTATGCTAGTGTTTGTTCTTAGCTTTTAAATGGATTCTTCTGTAGATTAAGAAGGTGATTGTGTTCTGTTGCATCCAGACTTCCTCTTATAGAATATCTTTAAACGTGCACAGACCTAAATAACTCTTCAGTTAAAGATGCTTCTGAACTCTCAGATTCATTTTTAGGAAAATATATTGTGAGGAATTTATTTCTTTTCTCAGGGGATGTTGAGGCACTGAAATAGTTTGCCCAGTGAAGCTGTGGACATCCCATCCCTAGAGATGTTCAAGGCAAGGCCGGATGCAGCCCTGGGCAGCCTTGCCCATGGCAGGGGATTGGGACTGAGTGGCCACTAAGGTCCTTTCCTACCAAAACCAGTCTGTGACTCTATGATTACATTTGAAGGAAAAAAAAAAAAAAACCACCAAAAACTGTTTTATGGAATCATATATTTATGAGTAGAAAGGCTTGTGTTCTTTGTTGTTTGAAGGTAATTATTATTATTAGTTTCATTGTTCTTTTGCCGCTGTTTTCTCTTTAAGGTTGGAAGTAAAATTACACAAACTGATAAGATTTTACAATTACTTTGTCCGGATGGATAGTTTCCACAAGCAGTGGGGTGAATTAGAAATAATGTTTTTCATAAATAAATTCTGCAGGTTCAAATTCAAATAATTGTTTTTATTGTTTCTGTCAAGCACCATGGACTCAAAAGCAAGTAATTGGTGTTAATTTATTTATTTTTTTCCTGCAAGATCCATGTGTTTATTAAAGGAAGAATATGCCTGCGACAACTTAATGTGTTCAGTTACCCTCTGTACTTCACTGAAGAATTGCAAACGAGGTGATAAAATGTTTAGCAATTCATTGGGAAAAAAAAATTGCTGTTATGGAGCAGTAAGCCAGCCATTTGTATACCCACAAGATATAGAGACACACTTTTGCATCTTTATTGTATATGCTGCTTTGATCTATATTTTGTTTATACTTGAGTATGCTAAAGTTGTTTAAATATAAGAAAAAATACTGAACATCTGCTTCTCTCCACTTACACTTGCAACAATGAGTGCTTCCTTTTTCCTCTTTGAATCTTAGCCCCAACCAAGGAAAATATCTGCTTTCTTATCTTATTTTTCTTGACCTCTGTTGGTGATGTGAAGGGTCCTTCCTCCTTTTCCAGTACCAGTGCTGCCATACATGATGAAGAGCCCTCTTCTATTCCTGTTTTAGTCTGAATTCAGCTTTCCTGAACACTGTTCTGGCTGTATAAGCTATTCTAGCTGAGGTCTCCCTGGTGTCTTTTGCACTGTTGTCTTTAGCTCAGTCTCTGCCCCAGATATCCTGTTACTTGTTTCTTTTTCACTGTTCTATTACTTTTGGACTGAACTGCTAGTTTGAAGTCCCCATGGGTGGTTTTCATTTGTTTTACTGCGTGTACAGTGTAGACACGTGTATATAACCTGTTTACCGTGGGCTCCTCTAATAGTCACAGAAATCACTACAAAAGGAAGTAGTGAAATCTGTAAGCAAGAGTTGCAATGCAGTCCATATTTCAGAGAAAATAACAGCAAAGCCTTGGGCACTTCTGAGCATTCAAGTTTATATTGTTACCTTATCATCATAGCTCCAGAATTATGATAATGCAGGGCGTCTTCTTGCTTATTCTTTGCAATGCTTTAATAGATACAGGCAATTCTGCAGGAACTGTGTAATAATATCAATAGTATATTCTATTTAATTTTACCCATTTTATCATTTAAAATGAAGTAATTGAAATGAAATTACTTCATTGAAATGAAGTTTTATAGCACTGTAAAAGTAGTAGTAGTCTGTAAGGGCCCATTCCTCTTTTAGAGAATAATATTCCAAGTAGTGCTCCCTTTGATTTTAATATTGCAGATTTAAACCTGAATGAGTCTCTCATAAAATGAAGTGAATCAAGACAGTGCTAGTGCATCTTTTAACTCATGACAATTGTCTTTATGGATGCAGTCATACAAGCATGCTCAACTATTTGCATGAGCAGGTTATCTGTATGTTACTACCCATTTATGGTCGTGAGGCCTCTTTGTTTCAGTTTGGCAGCGTTTAAACCTACCCACACCTTAATGAGTAAAAATAATAATCTCCATGAAGGTTATTAGGAGCTGAAAGTATATGCAAATTAATCAGCAAGATATTATGCATGGGATATTTGCTTTCATGACATCCCCTACAGCATGAACGTTTAAAGCGTTTGTAAAATATATTGAGATTCCTAGATTAAATGTGATTCAACATAAAATAGCACATGTGAATTTCATATGTGGAGACATGGGTGTATATAGAAATAGATGTGAATCAATAGGCAGAGCTTTGCACAAACTGAATATAAGACTGAGATGTGGGTATTCAGACCACTAATTATATAACACTAGGATTATATTCTTGGGATAAAGTATTAAAACATCTCAGTGACCAATTGAAACATAACTGAATAGACACTGCATCTCCTCAATTTCAAGGCTCTTTTTCCTCTGCTACTCAACTTATTAGTGGTTTATGACAGTGCTGTATGCAAAGCTGTTCTCAAAATGCTACAGTGTAGAAATTGTTTCTCTAATGCAAATAGCTACTCTTGAAGCAGCATTGCTAGCCAGTCCCCATAAAAATGTTTCAGTGTTTTTTCTTCTCTATTTTACCTTCTCATCTATATATCCATGCTCTCTTTTAATCGCTGCAACTCCAGTAGTAGAAAGTAATGTCAACTCCAGTTGACATTTTTACTTTATTTTTCTGTTGTTCTGGTCCTTTAAAATATTTTCATATGAGTCGCTGTGAGAAACTTCTTGAGAATATTCACATTAATCATTCAGTAAGTTTATACATCTGAAAAACAGTTCCACCTTTCTTTTCTTCCTCTCCAAGGTCTATTGGTTGCATACAAAAATGACCTCATTTCAGAGGACTGCTTTGGTTAGTATTACAACAGCCTTCTGCATGACTTGAGCTAGCTAATTAAAATTCTCATTAAAGTCTGAACCATTGAAGCAAAGAGGCAATATATCATTTCTCACTGCTTTACAGTTTATATATTTTCAGCATCTAATAGCCTTCATAGGGATCATTGCATTCATTCATAAGGCTGTAAGTGATTATATTCTGTCCCATATTTCCAAATATGGGTCTTAAATTTGGAATAATTCTAATGTTCTGTGATGTTCTGGACTCATAAAATCCATCTACCTAAGTCCTCTATGTGTATGCACATGTGATTTTTGTTCAGTTAGTTATGATGCAGAATTTTCCAGTAAATGAAGATAACTACTTTTGACTGTTGTTTAGCCCCAGCTTCTGATGCATATGATCGTGAGATTCTTCTGTAATACCTTATTAGTTATGAGGTATGAAGCTCCTTATATCTGTCCAATTAGGAACATGGGACGCTTCCTTGCCTATCATTCTTTGATAAATGTCATGTCTTCCTCCAGACACCTCAGCCCATAATATATTTTTTTTCAAAGCGTTGCCTAGATTTTGCCTACTAGCAAACAGCTTCTCTGCTGAGCCTTTGTTTTTAACAATAATTTAAACACATGTATGTACCAATATGCATCGTTTGTTTTTCTGAGTCTATATGTGGGATAATATGTATCCTGAGTTCTATATATAAATGCAACAGCATGAAGAGTGTAACAAAAGTAAAAAAAAATTCTTATTTCTAAAGCCGTACTCAGGTTAAATAGTGCATCATCTGCTCATCTCTATGAACTTCAGCCATATCTGGACACCAAAATGTTACTCGGTTTTGATGAGAAATGAATGGAATTCATACCATGAAAACAGCTGTTCCATTTTCAGTCCAGGCTTATCAGCATTATCTCTCCAACACTTTAGAGGAGAGCACTGTTTGTTAATCAGAGCAGGAGCCCCTCAGATGGTAGTGATCTCAGAACAAAAGGATGTTGTACTGTCATCTTTATTTTTAATGTATTTCTGTGTCAAATGGATGGAGGGTACTAGAAGTTATACTGAAGTTGAAGCTGTTTTTTAATGAAATATTTTCACTCCTTTTCAGTATACATCTGCTCTGACCTATGATGCTGTGCAAGTGATGACAGAAGCTTTCCGTAATTTGCGTAAACAGAGGATTGAGATCTCCAGAAGAGGAAATGCTGGAGATTGTCTTGCAAATCCAGCTGTACCCTGGGGTCATGGTGTAGAAATAGAAAGGGCGTTGAAACAGGTAGCTTGCCTAGAATGAATGCTGGGATTAGTGCATGTGTGAAGTCTTCTATAAATGCTTGAACTTTCCAGTCTTCTAATCTGCCTGGATCTTGCTGAGAATAATGAAGAAATTAACTCCACATCAGGAATGTGTTCCTTTACTAAGTTATGTTGGATACAGAAAGTGTCTAAACTGAATGTTTTTGAATCAATAATTATTTGTGGAAACAAAATTCATTTTTCTAAAAAGGAACATAGTTTAATTCTGTTACTACTTTCATCTTCATCTGTATAGGTTCAGGTGGAAGGTCTAACAGGGAATATAAAGTTTGATCAGAATGGAAAGAGAATCAATTTTACGATAAACGTCATGGAACTCAAAAGTACTGGCCCTCGAAAGGTAATTTGAGTTGTCTTACGGTGTCTTTAAAGGTTTTTTCACACTAATCAAGGGGTTAAGGTAGGTAATGAAATACTATAAATGAGTTAAAGCATGACTTGCGGTAATATTTATTCAGAGATATATTCTATGTTGGTCTTGCAGAGCAGAGTAAAAGCACCTATTACTTCTTTCTAACAAATAGAGTTTTTATTTCTGGTAAGTACTACATGACAGTATTTTCCTTTCAGTTTTGTGGATTAAACTTATTACTTTCTGGTCTGAAATACTGAATGTGAGCCAGTAATTGGGAAGAAATACTGAATGACAAATACAGAATGCTGCTTTTCAGTAATGTTTCCTTAAATGTGATTATCTTTATGCTGTAATTTGAAATCTTTTGGGAGAAGCCATTTTGTCATGTCTTCCTAATCTGAAGTATTTAATAACAATTCAATCTTAAAGCAGATGGCATTGCTACTAAAACTTCTTAATATATGAATGGAAATGATACACTAGCTAGAATAATGTGAACAAATGTCATTAGTTCATTCTTGTTAATATTTACTATAGTAACTATAAATAGAAATATTTACACTGATAAATCCATAGCTAAAATAGTTTTCTGTGAGCATAAATCATGGGCATAATAATAATATACTTTAACTTTTCTGTGGAAGTTCATGTTCACTAGTGTCTGTGCATCCTATAAACTCTCTTTAGATTGGATATTGGAGTGAAGTGGACAAAATGGTTGTGAATCCACTTGATGGCCCTCTTGGAAATGAATCTTCAGGACTAGAGAATAAGACTATTATTGTCACCACTATTTTGGTAATTAACCTCATATTTTGTCAGAATATAGCATTATTATACAGTGATTTATTTCTCCTGTAGTTTGTTTCCTGTTTATTTGTTGAGGTTGTGATATGTTACTCATAATGATAAATGAATAAAATCTGGAAATAAAGGAAATGCAGTTTGGTATGCTGTTTTCTTCTGGAGAAGACAGATTATCATTGACTGGGAAATTAACATCCTAGAAGGTTATTTCTTTTAGGCCAGAACCAGAAATCAATGAAATACCTGCTTCTGAAAAAGAGCACTTTAAATGATGTAGCCACAGTAGTAATTGTTAATTGATTGCTTATTAGGGAATGGATTTTGCCAGACAGGAAGGAGACTCATTTTTGCACTTCAGAATCTTAGCCGGTATGGGCTAGTGAAGTATAAGATAAAACATTAAAAGTTGTGTTGTAGTTGTTTGGAAGATAATGTTATATACTGTTGCACCAACATTTTGTGTATTAATTGCAAAGTTTGGTTAAGTCACAGGCTAATGTAGTAATGCCAGTGGATGCAAAAATAGTTGGATAACAGTTGAGCAAAGAGGAGATGTATTCCTTTTAATGTAATGTATAAACCACCCGTAGTTTTGCTGATGATAGAACTGCTACATGTTTATAGATATATATTTTTGTGCGTAAAAACTCAGTATTAAGTTCTAGCCTGTAGAGCCAGAAGTGTGTTTCAAGGAAGGAACATAGCTATGAAATAGAGTATAATTTTATTTTATGAAGACAGCAACAAAAGCAACTAAATATCTTTGCCTTCTTCTATCCAAACTGTAAGAGGGAAAGAAACAGATTTTGGAATTTATTCTCTCTTCTCTGAATGCGTAACTCCTGTTAACATTCATGATCATTATTAACATACTGCTGGGATCTCTATACCTGTAAGTATTGTTATTTGTATATGGCTATGAAGAATGAAGCATTTGCAGCTGACATAATGGTACCTGAATCATGCATGCTATTATTGTCTTCTCTTTTATCTCTTGTAAAAAGAAAACGTACTGATCTAGGAAATGCACAACTGCTACACTGTAGCTAAAGCAAGTTCTTTCTGTGCAGGAGTCCCCATATGTTATGATGAAGAAAAATCATGAAATGCTTGAAGGAAATGATCGATACGAGGGCTATTGCGTGGACCTAGCTACAGAAATTGCTAAGCACTGTGGATTCAAATATAAGCTCACAATTGTTGGGGATGGCAAGTATGGGGCCAGGGATGCAGATACGAAAATATGGAATGGGATGGTTGGAGAACTTGTTTATGGGGTAAGAACATCTTTTACAGTAAAACAATTTTAAATGACTGATGGGATTTGTGGGATTTGGTTTAGTTTTCTCCCTGAAGTAGAGGAAAATTATTTAATTCCTCTGATAGAGAATTAATTAAACTTGTCTTAGAATTTAAAAAAAAAAAAAAAAAAAAAAAAAAAGGCACAAAATTGGATATTAAATGTAAATGAAGTTGGGAGGAAAATGCTTCATATTTTACCCTTCTTACCAGGCAAAAGGTTTTACTAACACTTTTAAATGTCATATACTTTTAAAAGGGCATATGTAAATTGGGAAGCTTGGAATATGTCAACCATATGGTTGTATGTATTTCAGTAAGAAGAGTTTCAACTAAAATTTTCTGAAATTTTCTATATGAGAAGAATGTTAGCTGTGTCTGCTATCGCGTTTTGCATTTATGAAAAGCAATGGAAACTAAACTATGATCATTGTATTAGCTATTGTTTTCTTTCTTTTTTTTTCTTCTTTTTTCTTTTTTTCCTTTACAGAAAGCTGATATTGCAATTGCTCCATTAACTATAACATTGGTGAGAGAAGAGGTGATTGACTTTTCAAAGCCCTTTATGAGCCTGGGGATATCAATAATGATCAAGAAACCTCAGAAGTCCAAGCCAGGAGTGTTTTCATTTCTTGATCCATTAGCATATGAAATCTGGATGTGCATTGTTTTTGCCTACATTGGGGTCAGTGTAGTTTTATTCCTGGTCAGCAGATTTAGTCCGTACGAGTGGCACACAGAGGAGTTTGAAGATGGAAGAGAAACACAGACTAATGAATCAACTAATGAGTTTGGGATATTTAATAGTCTCTGGTTTTCCCTGGGTGCCTTTATGCAGCAAGGATGCGATATTTCGCCAAGGTTGGTTACTCGCCTCTTTCGACTTTGTGCATTTTTGGTCTCAGCCAGTGGAGGTTCATGGTGCATATATTTTCACTTGAAAGAAACGCATTATTGTGTTTCTTTTTCCTTACCAAAAATCACAGAAGTCCTTGAAATAAAAGCAGTTTTCTGACACTAGGTAATGATCAATACTATCTTAATGTCAATTGTATGTTTGCCAAGTGAAGTTATATATACCATGGAGAGACTGTAAAATGCATAAGGTTCAAATCATTCCATGCCTTCTTGGAGGGGTACCGTGTTTTTGCTGCATATTCTCATTTTACAGTTGACAGTGCATTTGGTTCACAACAACTGTAATGGGAAAGAAGGGTAAAATACTGGCCATGAACTACACAGGGAACATTTACCCCTAAAACTCACTACATATCACAGCAGTTATTAACTGTTTTTCCATAGAAGAGCTTTGAACTGAAATTGAAATCACATGATCGCTCTAGTTTATTATGAATAGTTGCAAAACACTGCTGTTTTTCTGTGGCCTAGTTTTGTGAAAGTCACAAAGGAAGTTGCTAAAATTAATTTGAAGGTCTAGTTTATAAATGCTTAATTCCTCATGGATTTTCACCTACTCTATTAGGAACAACAGTGAAGCACTTAACATAATTCCTTTGCAGCTCATTAAATATTCTGTTGCCCTTGTGCGTAAGTGATTCTAGCCTTGATTCAGCAGTGATGAGTAGGTAGATAAATACTACTTGCTGCTTGAAGGAGCTGTAGTGAGAAGTGAAGTAGGGCAACTGGGTTTTAGGAAATTAAATCAGACCTTCCTAACTATAGCAAGCAAGTTAACTTTCTTCTGAATGTCCTAAATTAAGATGGAATAGGTCAAATTTTACAGAGTCTAGTGATTGTTTTACAATTAAAATCACCCAAAAGGAGCATTTTTTATATCCCAAAAGACAACGGCAGATTTTCAAGTTCTGCAGAAATAGCGAAGGCACTTTCTTTGTGAGATATTTAGCAATTTTGTTTAACTTACTTAGAAAAGCATAGCAGCCTTTGTGATGAAAGATGTCATTGATTTTTTCATGCAGCATGGCGAGAATTTTGTGCAAGAGATGAGACAGTGAAGAGAGAATAACTTCAGGTCATGAGAAGCTGTCTTAATTTCAGTCCTTTGGGGTTTTATATTGATTATATACTTTACAAGTTTATTTGTCTGCCAAGTCCCCTATTAACTATATAATCATTGTTACTGAATCATGACCATAATAGAATGACATTTTTTTTTTTTCGATGTTACTGGCTATTAAAGCATAACAGTTGTGCAAAGTTTGATAACATTGTAATGATGAAAGAATATAGTAAGTGGCCATCATACAGGTACATGAATCTGAAATGATTTAGGAGATTGACATGGCAGATTTAGTGCCACTGAAGTGTTGAAGAACACCCTATTTCAGTACAGATATGTTTTGAGAAAGGTATTTAGTTCGCATATAATATCTGTTTATTGTAAAAATATAAAAGGGCTGCAAACACTTCAATAATTTTTGTTCTTACATTAAGACTAAACGTTTGTGCTCTGACATATGAGGTGGTTACACACACATGAGTTCAGACTACCGTATAATTATCAAATTTAGAATTCTTTAAAAATACACATTTAAAAATGAAAGCTTTATTTAACTGGAACAGACAGATGTGCAAATTTTGAATACAAATGACCACCCCTAAAATTTTACTTACAAAAATGAAATGTGGGAGCATAATTTCTGGACTGATCTTATTCTTCTTTTACAAGGTTAGTAACTGTTCTTTGCTGACAGATCCTGGCTTTTGAATTTAATGAATTATCCTTTACGGTAGATGTTATCACTACAGTACAAGATAGGATAAAATTAACACTTAGTAAATACACAGTCACAGATTTTTACTTTGCAAATATATATTTATCTTGTAATTTAATCTTTCAGATGTAGAATCATCATGTTTTCATGTTGCCTCTATGTTAGAAGTGACAGAAAACATACAGAATACATTTCAATTTAGAAGGAGCATTCTTTTCTATGGTCTTTTTTAATAACATTTACTGGACCATATCTAACTTGGTTTTCATTTTTTTGGACTGTATCAGTGAGTCTATGGTTGGAGAAGATCATCTTTGAGGTCTTTTCCAGCCTTAATGATTCTATGATTTTTCATGTCTCAGGTATCATAGAAATCTTTTCCAATAATTGTTAGTAAAACTTATTTGTCCAGAATTGTTTCAATTTATTTTTTGTCCCAGTTTAATAAATCAGATTTACATGACTGTAAATAATACTTTTGAAAAGTATATGTTGAAAGATGAGTAAACCTATATATAGAGAGGTAGATAGATTCTGTCAGAATTAATTTGACATCTCATTCATGATTCTACAGGCCAGGTGAATGATTTGTGATTTGTTTACTTAATAGACAGAGGAGAAACATCAAGACATACCTAACCTACTGCAGTGCCTAGTACTAGGCTTTCAAGTACATGCACATTTCTGCCAAATAACTAAGTACATCTCCAAAGATTCTGTACTCCTTCCTTCCTTTAATGTCTTATTTGGAAACAAAGTAGTAAGTAACTTCAAACTTTAAAAGATTGTTAAAAAATAAGTTTGAGAATGATGGCAGTATCGATAATTCAACTTTTTAGTACTGAAAGATAGTGAATTCCTCAAGTTGTGTTCACTATATTGTTCTGTATATTTTCTTGAGTTCTCTTTTCTTCTTTCTTCTTGAGCAGGAGATGCAAAACAAAGATCCATAAGAGCCAACCTGCTGCAGTTAGAAACACCAGTTTATCATTGTTTAAAAGAATACACTTTTTTCACTGTTTTTTCTGTACTATCAGTTTGCTTGTGTCATGTCTAGTCCTCAGCTTGTTAAATGTTTGTATCTTTCAGAAGTTGTGTACACTTGTTGGTTTATGGATATTCCCTGGGCCAGTTTTTATTGCAAATAATGCTGTTTGTTTCTTAGTATAGATAGTCTGTAGCAGCATAAGCTGCTGCACTGTTTTGTGAAAATCGGTCTTTGTCTGAATGTCTTCACAAAAACAAGCAAAGACTTAATTTTTAAGAGCGTACTGATTATTTGAAAGCTCTGTTTTACTAGTTTTGTTTGATTCTTTTTGTGTCACACAAATTCACATCACGGGGAGTGATGAGCTTATGTGTTAATATAGCAATTTGAGATGAGCAGTCTCATTTCAGGGCATTCAGAACTTAGAAGAAGTGGATGTCTAAATTCTCCCTAAAGTAAACTCTGGAGTTCTGATCCCAGCAAAGTCCAGGAGATGTAGTGGAGTGTGCATTGGTTACCCATCCTACTAGTATGTAGAGCTGCACTGCAAGATAACTTGAAATGCCTCCCAGTATAATGCATCATTTGCATAAAACTGATAGCATGTTTTCATTTTTAGGACTTTCATTTCACTTTACAAATCCATTTCATACTTGTTATTAGATCCCTGTCTGGGCGCATTGTTGGAGGTGTGTGGTGGTTCTTTACCCTCA
This sequence comes from Excalfactoria chinensis, assembly GCF_039878825.1. Lineage (NCBI taxonomy): Eukaryota > Metazoa > Chordata > Aves > Galliformes > Phasianidae > Excalfactoria > Excalfactoria chinensis. Next base: position 66,130,844 of record NC_092828.1, on the reverse strand, counting down.
TCATAATCTCATCCTACACGGCTAACTTAGCTGCCTTCCTGACGGTTGAGAGGATGGTGTCTCCCATTGAAAGTGCAGAGGATCTTTCCAAGCAAACTGAGATTGCGTATGGGACATTAGATTCTGGCTCCACTAAAGAGTTTTTTAGGGTAAGAATTTCTACTTTTTAGTTTTTTGTTTTGTTGCAACTAGGTCTTCACTCATGTAAATGTTTTCTCCCTAGGCATTATTAAAAGATTGCTATAAAAATGTGATATGTACAGTTTAACTTGAAGATACAAGTGTTTTAGTTTATTAATTATCAGAACATTTTATTATCTGTATATAATATATAATGTATACCCAGGGGCAGGGTAAAAGTGACTGCAAGGAATTACCTAAAGATATTCCACTGTGAAGAAAAAAACCCAGACATGATCATCAAATGGAGTTGATGTTGTTTCTCTAGGCCCTAAGACAGTAGCTAACAATTTTAAATAAGACTAATAGTAGTGCTATATTTTAGGTAGTCTGCGGTGAATAGAAATGTGAGAAGGTGCAAAGTTGTGACTTATTAAATATTTCCTATATTTCAAGCTTGCACAGGGGAAGTGGAATACAGCCCGGTTTGCTACTGTTGGAAATGTGTGCCTGCTTTTGAAAACAGCTGTTATTTGTATTTGCATTACAGTAATGCTTTCTGTCAGTCTTCTACCTCAGTGTATTTCAGTTTTACAAAAGTATAAGACTTAGTAACTTCTGCTGCTGATTGCAATTGCTGATCTAAACCAAAACTGAGATCAGATCAGATGTGTAAGCTAGTAAAAGAAAGATCGTTCGTGCTAAGAGTATTAGAAGTGTTTAGAAGGATACAAATGTATTTCTGTTTCTGAGAGTGTAAAGCTTACAATCGTAGCTATTCCAATTCTTTTGAATGGTTTCTCCAGGTGATGCTGTCTATGGTTGTCTCTTCTAAGAATTAGGTTTGAATTCATGTACATTTTCCCAAGTACTTTTACACAACTTTTCCTGGGGATTACCTGAGCATTAAGAACTTCTATAAAAATCAAGTGTGGGCTTTGTGAGGGCATGTTCTTCATGTTTTGTTAAGAAAGCTTTGAATCTGTAAAAAGTTAGTGCGGTCTCTGGAAATTTCAGCAATTTCTATAAGAAACAAGTTGATGCATTTCATGTGACACGGCTGCTAAGTCCGATGATTCTATCTACTTTACAGTCCAAATCACTTCAGCTTGCCCAGTTATTTTTCAATAAATAGTAATTGTCAGAATTTCTTTCTAAAACCTGAAACTCGTGTTTCAGGAATGGAAATGTGTGAAAATCAGCCTCTAGCACTAAGGAGACTAAAATTTCACCTGGAATCTTTGTAAGTGAATTGGGGTGTGTGTGTGATTTTTTTTTTTTTTTGACTTGATTTTAGAAGTAGATTTTTTGAACAGCTGGAAACTAGTTAAGTGTTTTTCTAGCAGAAAGCTAATGAAGGGTCTTTTTCTCTGTTACTGTCATGAATTAAAAGAAATATTTGCTTGCTTGCTTTTTCTTCCCACAGTTAGTCTGCTTTCTCTAGAAAAGAATAAGAAGTAATTTTATTTTCCAGTATGCTTTCTATTGATGGATTGTAACCTGTACCTAAATATTCACTAGTTAGAACCCTCATTTCTCAGCACAAAAAGTAGGAGTTATTGTATACCGGTGATAAGAACAGTAAACAAAATTTGTCTTAATGCTAAAGCTCGTTTTGTGATAATCATAGAACAATCTCGGTTGGAAAGGACCCAAAAGTATAATCAAGTCCAACTCCTGGCTTCAAACAGGACCATCCCAAAATCAGACCATGTGTCTGAGAGCAGGGCAGCACCTCATTTCACTTTTGTAACAATCCAATGCAGTGTGGATATATGCCTGGTAGCAGGTGGGTGAAATAGATAAATAATAAAGGACGCCAAAAATGAGAGAAGAAAAGTTGTTAATGGATTACAGGAGCCAGCTACCTGCTGAGGTATGTAAGGTGAAATTCATCAGCCACTAAAACAATGGAAGGAGTAATTGCTGACTTCAAATACTTTATCTGAGATTTTTTATTTTTATTTTTAAATCTGTGATGAGAATCAGAGGTCTGCCTGATGATAGAAGTGCTAATTTGATCCGACTTATACCATATAGACTGAGATTGAAATGGTAATAACTTTTGTAATCTAGCTTCTAAATTCACTTGAAAAACCTTACTTCTTTTGCTTATTTCTTTGCATATATTTTCCCACAGCTTCTTTTAAAATACACAGACATCCTTCTGTCAAATGGTATCTTTCTGCCTATCACAAAAGTGAAATAGATAAACTATAAAACAGCTCATGCTTTTAAACCTGGAGCACTTCAGGTCAACAGGATTTTTTCCACAGTATTGCAACAGCTAAGAAATGAATATACCACTGCTAGATCTGAAATAATTATTTAGTCAACAATTTACTTCAAGAAATTCATTTTCTTTCTTCAGTTTTCCTTTTTCATCCTGGAATATCCACAGAATGCTTACAGTATCTCTGAATGTGTTTGTTGTTCTAGCTTTCAGAGTTTCATTGGCAAGCATTTTTATTTTCTGAATGAATCACCAGTGCTAGATGAATCCAAACAATATTCAGTCTCCTTTGAAGTACACTGAATATATTCAATGATTGTTCTTCCCCATTCTTCCATCATGACTTTTACTTACAGAGGATAGTACATATCTCATCTAACTTTGCTTTTGTGGTAGTTATTCTTCTGGACAGTGTTATTTTTCTGTTCTTCTCTGTGAAGAAATTATGTCTAAAGAATAAAAGACTTAATTTTTGTTACCTGGTGTTTTTAAGATGGAGTGAGTCACTATTGGGATGTATTTGTTTTTTTTGTCATTTTCCAGACAAATTCTCAACAATAAGATGAATAGTGAAAGTTAAATGAAAAATTATACTCTGAATAGCTGAAAAAAAATATATATATATGCATATATATATATATATATATATATATATATGTAAATGGGTTAAGATCTTTGTCCAGCTTCTCTAAGTGCTTAAAGAACATGAACTTGTAGAGATGTTGTGTTAGCCTGGGCAAGCTGGAATGTCACATTAGCTTGTTAACTGTTTCATTTCAGGATACTAGTCAATTGATTCATCTACTCAAGTAGTGTTGGCTGGCACTGAAACATAACTGAGAATAAACCAGGAACTGTAGTCCAGTGTTTCTACTGCTCCTTTAAGAAATTAAGCAGAAACGTGGTACATTTTGCATAGGTACAGATGATTTTAACAGTATTAAAAAGAAACACAGTAAAAGGCTTCTGGAAAATATTATTGCATAACAGTAAAGTTACAGATATATAAATTTTCTTCAGTGGCAGACCAGTAATGTCTCTTGACGTGGAATAATTTTCCTCGGGATATCTCAAAGTTGCTACTAACAGGACTGCAAGTACAATACGGGTTTTCAGAGTTCTTTTACTGAGCTGGGATGTTTGTCAGTTCTGTTGTTCACTAATGGTTCTCTAGTATAGATAATGCTTTTAGAGTTTCTAGCACAACTGAAAGCCTAAATACAGGTATATGATGCATTGTGGTTGCATATTCTGTCCTGAGTTTACAGTTTCTTCACCCATTACTTCAGGCTGTGTGTGGCTGTGCTTTTCCAGAAAAGCATTGTTTTTCTCAAATTAGAGGTGGACTGTAACAGCAGCAATGTGAACAGGACTGCAAGCATAGGTGAAAGATGCAAGGATCGTTTGTTATTTTGTACAAGCACATCATGTTTACAATTGTCAGACAGTAGATGCTACTTGGTGGAGAGCTAAATGGTGGGACAACAGAATTTCATCTCTCTGGTAGGTATTGTTGACACTATCTACAGTCACATGGTACTCTGCAGCTACTCTGAATATAGTTGATTTTAATGGTATTAGCCAAGACATATGATCAATATTTGAGGGGGAGAAGTCATCACTAACCCAAGAAGACAGACTACTGCTCCTCTAGCACTGCAGAAATTAATTTTGAAGAATTGTGTAAATGTGTTAAATTCCTGCATTTGCTGTGCTAAATGTCCTGAGCTACAATAATGGAAGAAGGAAACAAAGTACAACTGTGTAAGTATGCAAGCTTAATATTCAGCAGCACATTTCTGTTATTTTCGTCTGCTTAGAAACTTATGGAAAATGGGCATGAAAGTGATGCAAACAGACACAAATCTAATTCCTTTTAAATTTCAATCATTTTTTTTGCTGTTTGTCCAGCACTGTTCATCAAAAATATGTACAAATGTGGTCAACAAATGAAATCAATTGTTCTACCTTCTTTTCACTTTAAAAAATGAATTGCAACTTGCTCTGTAAGGTCAGAAGACATCTCAAAAATTAAAAGTGACATGCAGAGCAATAACTAGATTAATTTATATTCTCTATGTCTGCATTGGTTTTCATTTTAAAACTTTTCATACATGCTTATGTTTGAATGAACAGTGTGACAGGGACAGGTGAGTCTGTTTAATTCTGTTTTGGTGACCTTCAAGAATAGATCCTCTGCCAAAGGAGAATCAAGGAGAGTTGCTCCACAGGGAAAGTATTCTTTAGCTTTCACTGAGCAGAGTAATCAGGAGGCAAGAGTTCCTCAATGAAAAGTTAGGCATGGAAAGAGCTGGAAGTATAATAATTTGTTCCTCATAGTGAGAAGACAGCAGCAAACATTGGAAGAGCCGAAAGACCCCCTGAGTCATGTCTCCTGAAAAAGGAAATTTGGCTGAAGATTACTATTCTCTTTTCTTCCATGAGGATCTTCACCACAACCCAGTGCATCTAGATTTATAAATACTTAGAAATATTTCTTTACTTAAAAAGTGTTTAAATTGGTGATTAAAATATTATGCAAAAAGAGAAAAATCATACAGCAAACAACCTGTGAGTCTCGATCTATCTTTGCACTTAAGATGTTTTTCAAGCTTCTAAAAAAGTACTAGGAAATCTCTAAAATCAGGGAGAAGAAACACTGATTTAAAGAAAATGAAGAGATGAAAATGTTAAATGGGAGTACTTCAGCTTTGTTTGTTTGTTTGTTTAAGATGCTGAAGAATTACACAAAACACATGTGCAAGAGCTAAATTTTTATGAGAAAGAAGCATTCAAGGGATGATGGAGACTAAAGACTTTCAGTTATGGTATGGTGTAACTGTTATCATGGACTGTGCTCTGCACTTTAAGCAGTGGAGGCAATAGGACTGATATTTCATGCATCCCCAAAGGAGATACTGTTAGAACATGTTGGTTTGACCTTTTAAGTTTTGACAGGAGAAAGAGGTACTGAGGTAATGGTAAGACTGCCGTTCGCATCCAATAGCATAAAAGTGAAGACACGGTTATACTTTTTTTCTGGTCTAGAGAGCTCAACTGATTCATTTTCAGTTATGTTTTCTTGGTTTTCAGAGTTTGGTTTTCATCTGGGAACACACTTAAGAGCTGATTTATGTCATTCCAAAATTTTACTTCAAAGTAAAGAATTTATTTATTTATTTATTTATTTTTCCTCAAGGCATCTCTCTTTGTTGTTTCCTGGCAACACTTTTTTCCCCTTTCTACATTACCTGAAATCCTGATGTTTTGTTTTGTTTTTTTTTTGGTTTTTTTTTTTGCAGACATCCCAGCAAACCTAGTGACCAGAATACTGTGGTGCTTCAGAAACTTTGTTTTCTATAGTACCCAGTTGAATTTTTAATTACAATTTGCATAATATTTATTAAAGAAAACATTTAATATAGTTTTCGTTTCTTATTGGTAAAGCCAAATTGTGTATGGTGAAAGAAACATGTTTCTCCTTGATCTTCTCTTTCAAGCTTTCATCCAGCTTTTTTTAGATGTTTTAACCCAGTTGTGCTGTGGACTGGGTAATTTTGTGCTGGGTGAAATGAATTTTCAGAACCATAATTTGAAGATTCTCCACTGATATGAAGGAAGTCACACTACCCCTAGGATGATCTAATGATCATCCCATAATGTTGCTCTTGTGATTGTTAGAAATTTATTTTCCAGCCTGAGTGTTTTGTAAGTAGTTCATCCTCAGTTGTTACAGCACATTTTGATCACAGTGATTGATTCATGTTCCTTTTCTGTTGTTTTTCTCCATTTGAACAGCTTCCATTTTCTTGCATATTTTCTTACTGGTCGTAAAATGCTGGACAGTGCTTCTAACCTAAAAAGTTCCATTTCATTTATGTCATTCTACTGCTCAGAATTTTCCACTTCTCTTATATAAAAAATAGTTCATGTTGCTTGGCTTGATATGTTTTGATCAACCCAATTTCCTTTCTTATGAATACAGGTCAATTCTATCTTGGAATGTTTTCATTCTGAAATGAGGCTGTGTGTGCCATGCTGTTCTTCAAACCAAAACGTCTGTAGTTGTTTTTAATGACTTGTCATTCTTCTCAAGTGCCTTTAGTATGTTTTGTTCTAGACTACAGTAATAGCATCTACAGTTCACTAAGGAATCTGCAGTTTCTTGATGAAGTGTTTTGTGTTTAATGATTTAGTTTATTCTTCCCTGACCCATTCCATATATAGGCACAATACTTTTTTTTTGTTCTGTATCTATCTCATTTTGATCACTTCTACATTCTCCATCATATTACCAACTTTTTAATTCAATCTCATTTGAAAAAGTGAAAAATAATAAGATAGGAATCTGGATTATGGTTCTATACCTAGATTTTTCTTTTACCGTCTTCCTACCACACAGCAGACACACTTTCCCTTCTCCTATTCTCTTCATTCACGAGGCTGGAAAATCTGCTACTGTTTGCTGTTTCTTCAGTTTGTAGTACATACTGTTTCCTTTTTGTTATCAGATTTCCTCCGATCAAATCAGGATCGTACTTACAAATTTGCATTTGTAGTACAGTGGTGTAACAATGCTGTAGTAGTAGATTCTGCAGCATGACAGTAGTATAGCTGTCTGCACATCAGGAGGTCGGTGGTGAAGATAACTTTAGGAGTGGGCGGGAGATTTTTCTTGTGACTTCAAAGAAGAACATATTTCTTTGGGCCATTTTTGTGGGAATTAGTTTGTTTAGCATTTATCTGAGTTTTTAATTAAATGAGATTTCAATGGCCTGCCTTGACTTTTTTGAATGTACTGAATGGAGAGGAATTTAGATTCTGGTGAATTTAGATTCATTAGAAATTAAATTTACCGTAGTAAAAAGACTTGGAGGATAAATCCTTTTGGGTAAGTATTTTAACAGTGATTAAATGTGCTTGAAACTGTAAAGCTAACATACTTTCATAATAAAAGCCTCCCTGAACATTTAACTCTCTCTCTTTAAATCCCATGAATATAATGATGACATGAGGTCTTTGTCTCGCACATACATATACTATCTTTTCATATGTGGATTCTTAGTACAAAGTGTTTTGAGTATGCTTTTGAGGAATATATTCTTGAGATGGAATGTTTTAAATTTCTTATTAAGACAAAATGTGTTAAAGACACTTTATGTATAAATACGTATTTCAGTTTAAATTAGGGAAACCGAAAAGCTTGTAAAACTGCGTCTTAAAAGCATTCCATTACTTTTGCCAATTATTAGTAACATTATCAGTATTTTTATTTTTATTTTCAGTACTCACCCAATAAAAACAAGGTAAAGTATTCTAAACTATTTAATCTTGAGTTAAATAAAAAGCCTGAAAAAATAGTTTTGTCCTTTTTTGCTGGGTTGGGAGAGAGTGAATGGGAGGGAAGTAAGGAGGAATGTATCAAATGATTTAGTGTTTAAATTGGCAAGAGTTGTTTTTAGCTGAAGTTTCTAGCTACTGATGACACTTGATTTGTGTCCTTCAGTATGGAACAACAAGATCTTAATGCAAACCATAATTGAGAATTAAAGTTATACACCTGCAGTACAAAGACATCACCTATTAGAATGTCTATAGTATGGGGAGCTATTTCTATCAGTGGCATACTAATTACAGCACCCGATTTTAGGAATATTAGGTCTTTGAATGACAAAACGGAAAAGTTATCTGATGACCTACAAAATAGAGTTAATTAATTTGATAAAGCTTTCCATAATTTAATTTCCTAATGAGTTTCATAATGGAGGCAGTGTTTTACATCTAAACGGGATAGTCATGATGCAGAGTGGTGACATAATAATCCAAAAAAAAAAAAAAAATAAAAAAATTATAGCTGTTTGGATGCTTTTGTATTTTTATAGAAATGGTAAGTTAAGAAAAAAAAAAGCCTTATGGGTATTATTGTCTTGTGCTTACACAATGCCAATGATTATAATAATGAAGCTACTGTTAGCTTTTAACATTTCAACTGTATACTTGAGTGTCATGCAGCAATAGCAGTAAACCACATCAATTAAGAGCAGCACAAATCTTTTATGTATTCTTGTAGTCAAATAATGAAGTAATTTACTTGGTTCACGTGTGTTTTTTAATGAAGTGCTGCTAATCTTTTATTTTATTGATGTCAGATAAAAAGTATTTAAGGAAGAGGCATGAAAGCCCAACTTGCCCAAAGGGCACCCTGCATTCACAAGAATGCTGTTTCTTCATGTTGTAATCCACTGTTGCTAATGAATGTGAACTCTTGCAAGTTGCAGAGGGGAGAATCATTTAAATAGGAATAATATGTGTGCATCTATAGCACTGACCAAGTTTAAATGATCTCTTACTGCTCCTTTTTCAAAGTGTTTTTCAGTTTGGATAGTTGCATAGATTAAATGTGCATACTCATTTATAAAACAGATAATGTTAGCCTTTTGAATTCACTTGTATGTACGTACAAAGTATTAGGTAAAGGCCTCTTTGAATACTGTCTTTATTTTAAGTCCCTTAGGTATAGCTTTTCATATTAAAGGCAAATTTTAGGCGAAAAAAAAAGTTGAAGGAAATAATGTTCCTAAAATGGAAATTACTGCTAGAAAGTACTCTGTAACAGTAGAAACCAAAATCATAAATGTCTCAAATATTCCTTAGGTTGTAGGTCATTGTTCTTCCTTTACATGGATCAACACATATCCCTTGACTTGCTAGGAGTCAAGACTGTGAGCAGTATGAACTCTAGTATGATGTTTCTTTCAGTGTTTGTGGCTGTAGAAGACTGTACAGTCATGAAAAAAATCTGAGGATTATTTTCCGGTGATGTTTTTCATTACATATTTTTGTTTCCCTGTTTGATAGATCAGGTGTTTTTTTTACCTTCAGTGATGTGGCAAGGAACCTGTGAGCCATCTAGTGGGAAGTTTCTTTCTAACACTTTGACCATTTGAGAAATCTTTTTCTTATGCCTTTCCCATTCAGACATCCAGTACCAGCCTTGTCACTAATGCAACTGCCTTCTTCCTTCATATTTATCTGTTGTGATCAGATCTCTGTCAAGTGACAGTGGGAAATGGGGAGCTGTATTTTACTAAAGTTGAATGGTGGAATCAGAGCAAGCTTAGCTGGATGTCCATATTTTTTACATATACATATATAAAACCTGTAAAAGGTCACTGAAATAAACCTGAAAGCAGTGTAGTTAAGGAAGCAAAGGCAGTTAAATTTTGTTTTAGAAGCTGCTCCTGATAGCAGCCTAACTTGAAGTGTTTGTTTATTTATTTAGTATCTGAATGTTTTCACAATGAAGAAATAATATTTTAAATGCCTGCATAAACTTTTCTGTTCTACAATGCAAAATTTGAACGCCTTATAGAGGAAATTGTGATGACATGCAATTAGATGCCTTAGATGTTTTCTGCTTTGAGTTAAAACCTCTGAGATAGTTCTAAATTAGTCCAAATTTGTTTTCCATTTAATAGACTAAATCTGTGATAATTCCTAGAAATCATTTTCATATCACTGTTGGAAGCTAGGTATCCCTTGAATGCTTTATAGTGGTGGGTCCTATGTAGGAAGCTGGATGTGTGCTGCCAAATGAATGTTGACCTGTGAAGCAAATGGGATGAAGCACCTGGGTTCAATTAAGTGGGTAGATTTAGAGAGTGAGAACTCAGAGAAGACTGATCTCCTCTGTATGAGAAGCATCTTAGTCCAACCCTGAGTGGACTATGAGTGGAGAAGACTGAGCACCTTGAAGAGCTAAACTCTGGTAGCTTTGCTTTTGGGGTATTGAGCAACACAGGGAGTAGGTAATAGGAAGCCATCCACTTTGCTATACATGCATTTACATTTTACACTTCATACTCTCTGATGATGGTATAGGAGTTGGTCGGATATTAAATAGCCTAACTGACTTGGATCTTCAGGTGGAAATCCTCTTTTGGCTTGGGATACTACTTACCATCTCAGAGGCATTTGTCTGCCTTTCTATGTATCAGGTAAGTTACAGGCAAAGAGTAATACTGGATTGTTACTGATGGCTTGTAGTACACTGTGACAGTTTACACTGTTAACTGGCTTTTCAAAGACGGTGCATTATAACATTTTTCAGGTTTCCCATAAATTTTAGAATATTGTATTTCAGGATCTTCCTGAATGGAACAAGAGCAATACATGCTCAGTATAGCAGATGTTCCAGGAATCTGAGAAACCCACACTGCCTTCAGCACACAGTTATGTTTCTCAGTCATCCTGGTCATGCTCAGTATATCCAACCATTTTGATATGAATGGGTATACTGAGTATGTGTAGAATAACAGAGCAGAATATGCAACAATACACCTTCAAGGGAACTTTCAGCTGTGCTAATGTATGTGTCGATGCTGGTAATAGTTGGAAAACCTTCAGTGAATGTTAATACTATAAGAACTTTAAATGCTAATAGATATACTAAGAGGAGGGCGAAATCTTAGCCTCGGAATCTTTCCTTGTGATATTTCAGGACACAAAAGTAAGGGTAAGTCTGGGAAGATGATCATGCTGTAATATGGAAACAGTGAAGCCTTGGGAGGCAGGAAAGACATTTCTCATGCTTTTATACTTGGTTCATTTATTTTTAAAGTGATTTGATTAAAGATATATTTATAGTTTAAGTGCTGTTCTGAAGGGTACATTATGTCTTCAGTGGAGAAGTGTATCTCAAACGTTTTATTAAAGCAGAGACTTGGTATATTTACACATACAGCAGTTAAGTCTCACAGGATGACTACAGAATAAATGGTCTTTGGTTTTCTACTGCAAAGAAGAAATGTCATAATAGCTGAGTTATATCCGACATGGTAATGCGCTCAGCAGTATTTTATCCTTTATTGTTCTTGCCTACTTCACATACTGATTTAGATTGTCTCTTTAAGAAAATCATCTAAGTTTCAATGTTAACTCTCATTTTAGCTTTATAGATGTTTTGATCAGATGAAGTGGAATGTGAAATGCTTACACACTTAGGTTTTCTGCTCAGCTTACATAAAAAGTGATTATATATACATATGCTTGCCATTGTCTTCATTAGAAGTGTACATTGGGACAATATGAAGAATCCAGCTTTATATACTGTTTCCCTCATTGTTAACTGTTATTGACTCTGACCTGTTGTGTATTTAAAAAAAAAAAAAAAAAAAAAAAGTGCCCTATCTGCTTTTGCTTTGAAGAATTCTTCTCCCCTCCCTCCCCCTTTTTATTTTTTCACAGGGTAAGACATAACTATCAGTTGGTAGTTATAACTGCCACTTATAGTTATAACTACCAATTGGTTAAAGCCAGGGGAAAAGATGCCTTTTAAATTAGTGAGTCGTGCATAGTACTACAAGTAAGAACAACCTTGAAACAGGTGCCTCACTATTAATGTTCCCTTCAGGTTTCACAGCAATTTTAGTATCCTCTGTGGAGCAATCTGAAGCTTTCTAGTACCACTGATACATTTCAGCTCACCTGTCATTGCGTAATAAGGAACTGCAGAGAGCTGCAAAAAAATATGATCATCTCACTTGAGTGGGAACTTCTTGATGAATATTTTACTGAAGTTTAAGTATATTTGTATGGTTTAGTCTGGCACACTTATAATAAAGTGGAAGTAACACTGCTTGCTTCAAAACTTCAATAAAAGAAATATGAAGCATATGTACAACGACAGCATATTATTAATA